>NW_020271626.1:0-7333 GCF_002803265.2 Melanaphis sacchari
GGTAAATTAGAGGATGTAGAGTGAGTCACTGTAAAAGATGCGTTAAGTTTGAATTAAATTAATTTTTTATGTTGTGTTATTATTGTAAACGAAAAACGATTCCGAATGTAGAAGATCTCTCAGCTTAGGTTAGAGTACGTTCATTTTACTCTGTGTTTTTTAATTTCAAATTTCAATCTTTTTTTTTTCAAATATAACGTTATAATCATAACGTTTGTAAGCCCTTTTTAAAACCAATTATTCATTTGTCAAAGTTATAAATTTCATTGTGATCATTTATGTGTACAATAGTTGGAAAATTGGAAAACGTTAAAGAATTATTTCAATATGTATTTTGTATGGTACACTTTGCTAATTTATGTTGCATAGCCTTCTAAACTGCAACTATGGGGAAATATCACGATTTTACTTGTACCGACAAATTTCCAAATTATTTCATCGAGTTCGTCATAAGTGTTATCTATGTACCTCAGTAATTTAAAATGTACACATCAATATCTCATTATTGAATGATGTATTAGTTTTCAAGCATAAACATTTCAGTGATCCTCTGCAAAGCTTTGATTATTATTGGCACTGTCATATTGTCATATTGCAAACAATCTTATCTTGTTATGTTATACTGTTGTCATCACGTTATATATTTAAAATTATCTTGTAATATTGTCAGCATAATTATGTGGATCTAAATTCTATATATTATGTAATTTTAATATTATTATTGTAATTAATGGTCGAGCTTAATAGTTTTACTGCAGTTCTAAATATAAAAAAAAAAAAAAATCCAACCGTTTTTGCCGTGCGTGCGATCAGCATGTTTATATTATATTAAATTTTTAATGTTTGTGTATTATATTATTAAGCTGGTTTCATAATATGATTTTCTTTATTTACTTTACTTTTTATTTCATTGTAATCATTTATCTATACATTTTTTTTTTTAATATTATATTCTATAGAACTGTATCTTGTTATGTCGTTCAAATAATTGTTGAGCTGTAATAGTTATACTAAAAGCTAATAAAAAAAAAAAAAAAAAAAATCATGCATGTACTTATAATCAGAATATAATATTCCGTGGTGTCACTATCTTCGGAAAAGGTTCTAAAACTTTGAGAATTACAACAGACAACTTTATGATTAAATTTTTCGTTTTGGTTATAAATAAGTCGCTGGTATTGCAAAGTTTCATCTCAACAATGAGCGCCATCATCAGCTTCAGTTTTATCGAGTAATTTCGTTAATATGCCGATTGAATTATACCATTTTTATCTTCCACATTGAAAAGATAAAATGATAGAACAGCCCGAGTTTAGACAAAATTTCTGCGAAAATTATGCTTTAAATTTAATTTCGACTATCATTTAACCATGCTTAGGATAAAAAATTCAAAACGCGGAGTGCTGTCAATTATAACTCGTTTGTTAGATAGAATTGGTGCGTTAGCAGTAACATAAATTTGATTTTTGATGAATCATTGCTCTCTCCATCTATCTCTCATTAATCTGGAAGAAAACCTTATAAAAATTAATAGCGGTACCTTTAATTTTCCAATGCAAATCGATAGCCAAAATATTCAGCAGAAATTCAACTTTTAGGCCTCAGATACCTCACTAATGTGCTATGTAACAATAGCTTAATTATGATTTATGAAACCCACATCAAAAAGGAAAAATAAAGAATATTTTTCTCTCTATTATGTCTATATTTAGGGCATTGAAAATCGGAAAATTGGAAACTTCTTTGTATGCATCAAACATCGCGCAGTATGAAGCATTACTGTTTGCTCAAAGTCTAAACTACATTACCAAAGATGAAAATATCCATCCCCTGGTAAAACATTTCAATTGATTTTTCTCGATCTAAAATAAAACAAAAGGATTTTAAAATTATTGCTTAAAATAGGATCACACAAATTTACTTACTTATTCAAAATTTTAACGGGAATGGATCAGATTTTGTAGGGTTGTCAGAAAAGGAATAATCAAGGCTAGATTTTACTTTAATACTAATGTATCAATTATCAAAAGTGGTATCTGTTATTCAACAATTATACGAAGTAAATCATCGAACCTAGAAGATTTTTTATACACCTATTTCCAACTTAAAATTCTGTATCGTATCCTGCCATCTGTCTTTATACATGCGTGTATCAGATTTGTCTGTCTTTATGACTAAATTTCGTTCTATAATCAGAGATTAAATAAGATTTAAATATATTTACTTGATCAAATAAAAGCTGTGAAGGGTTCTGACACCAGAGAGATGAATTTTTTGTATGGGTGCTACAATACTGAAATAAAAACAAAACAGTGATTTTCAGTGTAAAAACATAAAAACATAAAATTTTAAGACAAAGACATATTTTAACCTTACTAAAAATATATTTCACTAAAAATAAACTGTTGTCTGTGTAATGGAGACAAATATATTAAGTGTTTTCATGTTTTATTGCTATATGAAGTTTGATAAAAAAGGATTGCTAATTGAATTACCTTAATTTCAATTGTATAAAACAAACGTAAAGACAATATATATTTTTACATAAAAATGTTTTTTTCTCTTAAGTATATAATCAGTTAAAGGACACAGTAATACTTCAAAATATTTAACTCCACTTCATCTAAACTTAAATTATTATTAAAACTAATCATCAATTTCTTCTTCATCCAACAAAAAAAAAAAAAACAAATTTTTCAAATATTATTTTAAAAATGTGAGTGTGAAATTGTTAATTTTTTAATAAACAGTTATTAAAAATCTTTTTCCATATCTTTTTTTTACGGGTGCAAAACTATGTTCTTATCATTATTCACAATTTGGTATTATTAAATTAGTATTAACAAAAATTAAATATTTATATAAACACTAATTCTAGGTAAAGTTGATTCTTAAACTTTTATATCTACAGTATAAAATTAATCATACCACAGAATACGATGTAATTAGCTTATCAATTATTGTCGGTTGATCATCTGGAATCCTCACATAACCCTTTAACATAGCATAAATTTTTGAATCATCCATTTTTGAACTCGTTACAGCTGAAGTCACTTGTTCCTGAAATATTTCGTAAATAATGTAGTATTTTTAAATTGAAATATTTTATTATTTTTAAGAACAAGCACCTACCATACTCGTCAAATTAGGACTTGGACTATTGACTGGAGTCATACCATAATTTTTAACTTCTGAATCACAAAAATTGTTTAAATGTGTATAGTCAATTAAATAAATATCCAACACTTTATTTGTTATTGTAAAATCAAAACCTTTAAGAACGTAAAGAAACAATTTACATAAACATAAAAGATAACAATAATTTATTGTCCTCTGAAATATTGATATAAGTATAATTTTCTTACCCGTAGTATTATTAAAGCTTCCATAGGTCATTGCATCTACGACTAAACCAAATACTATTTTATGTTTTACTTGTTGTTTGACTTGACTAATGAATGTACTTATTTTTTGGGGAAAATTGTCCATGACATCCTTAAAAAAGTTATACCAATCAATCAAAACAATACTAGTATTATGTTATACATTAATTTTTTTTATGTTGTTTTGATTAGATATTTTTAACAATGAAATAGAATTATATGGCTATGTGTCACAAGACATTTAAATATAGCAATCATTAATTGATACATGTGATCAGAGAACTTTAAATAATGGGTACACTCAAATACTGAAATTTCAATACCATATTATATGTTAAAGATTATTTTACAACACTAATAAAATAAAAGCCAAAAAAGAATGAAAGAAAATAAAGATAACTTAGAAATATATATTTTCTGATCGAATAATAATCTTATAAAACAACCTTTCGAAAATTGATGAAATATTTAATTTTTGTTTTCGGATATTTTATATATTATTATATAAAAAAACTAGTTTACAAATACAATTTATAAAAGTAAGTACGAGAAATTCACAACTTTTTTTACCACCCCTGTAATACTAATATTATCCAACTGAAATCAATTTGATCATAACAATTAGGGTAGTTGTATTCTAGTTGAAAAATTAAGAATTTTTACATCTTCAAAATCAAATCATATGTATTAATGATATAAGAGTTTTAAAACTATTGTTTAATTAAACTATCTTCTATTTTACTCACATAAATCCAACGTATATTCAAGAGAAGACCACTAATTTTATAAAAATTTAAAAAATTGACTAATGGACCTATTATTACTTTCTTATATTGTTCCTCATCCTTAGGAACAAATATTGAGGGCCAATCATAATTATAAATGAATCCAAGTTGTGTATAAACAACTTTATTAGCTTTATTCAAGGCTCTTAATACACCTTTAAACATATGAATTTTAATATATTTAGATACAGTATTCAACTTTTAATATGAGTTCTATTTTATAAATAATGAATTTATATGTTTTGAATAGTTCTAAATTATAGTACTTAATATATAAGAAACTACTGTATTCATTTTTACGTTACCGCGAACCATCGTTATCTATTTCATATCTTTAAACAAGTATTAATAGTTTAATGTCTTACCGGTAGAAATAATACATCATATAACAATATTTATCATTTGATCATAATTAATTTGTTTTTATTTTGTTTTAAATATCTTTTTTTGAATGCTCACACTTATATTTTCTTTAGCTGTTGCTACTTATTTAAGCCACTTACAAGTTACAAGTGTTGATAAATATTGAAAAATAAATATTAAATGATAATTTATTAATTTATTATTCATTAACTTTATTATCATGATATTAGTTATAACGTTTGTAATACATCATTCACTCCATTTAGTCAATACTACATTATTTTATTTTTAATTAATGCAAAAAATTTTAACGCATAATTTTGTTTTAGATTATGAAAATATTTATATATTTTCCTGTTTAAATATGTTGAAAAGATTGCTATGTAAGTGCTCTTTAATTTCCATAAGTATTAATTTCCAAACAAAATGTCTTCAAAAATAGCTTAAATTAAATACAAAGAATGGAAATTTGATAATCAGTCTCACTACTATATATTTGTGTATTAAAGCTCTTCATAATTATTACCTTTATCTGATTCGGGTATATGGTTATCTATACCATTATGCATGTCAAAAGAATATTGACTCATACTAATTACATCACACCCATCTGGTTTTTCGGATACATTGACTTTATAAGTACTGACCCAGACATTTCCAGCTATAGAACAAATTATTTCGCTTGGCCGCTCATCTTAAAAACATGTATACATATTGATTTAATCCAATAATACACGAAGAGAAAATATAATTATTTTTATTATTTAAAAAAAAATATGCTGTTAACTATTCTGCTGTTCAGTGGGTGTTAGATGTATCTCATCATTGATAAGTTAAATGTAATTTACGTGTTTAATATTAAATCAAAGATAAATAACTCCATACAAAAAATGATTCTGATCAGAGTTGTATTAGCCTAATGAATCTAAATATTTCGAAAATTACATTACGTATCGTAAAATGTAATCTGGTAATCATATAAGTAAAAATGTCAAGTCTCAATATTTTTGAATTACCACGAAATATCTAAAATCATTGTTCTCTGTTAAGTTTCTAAATTAATCGTCTGAATTACAAGATTCATGGACGAATCCCCGTAATACATTTCCCCGTTAGACATTTCCCCGTTACGCTTTCCCCGTCCAATATTTCCCCGTCCAGCGATTTTCCCCGTTAGACATTTCTTCGTCAAAAGAAGGATATACATTTTTATTATTATTTATATATTTATTATTATTATTATTATTAAATAACATTTTACAAATTATTTTATGTGTCTGTAATAGTGTAATAACGTATACCAGTAGCATTAATTTTTATTATAATTATTGCTCAAAATTTTTATTATTATTTATATATTTTTTATTATTATTATTAAATAACATTTTACAAATTATTTTATGTGTCTGTAATAACGTATACCAATAGCATTATTTTTTATTATAATTATTTCTCAAAATTTTTATTATTATTAATATTATTATTTATATACTTTTATTATTATTATTAATTAACAACATTTTACAAATTACGGGGACGGGGAAATGTCGCACGGGAAAACGTATTAGACGGAAAAATATTTTACGGGGAAGTGTTTACGGGGAAATGTTCGACGGTGAAATGGGGACGGGGAAATGACCCGTTACCGAATTACAACTACAAATATTTATGAAAAATTTTGTAGATTTAATCACAACTTTTTTTTTTTTTTTAATATTATAGTATAATAAAAATGTGAGCAATCTCTTATTTAGCTTTTTGACAGAGCATACGTTTTTTTTGATCGACGTTCAACTAAAACTAAAGAAAATTTTAGATGTATATAAATAATATAGTTTTTGAATTTCAACAAAAAAAATAAATTTTTTAGTGTAAGATTTGTAGTTTTGACTAAATTTTTGCACTCAATTAATTGTAAAATTATTAAAAATTGTTGTTTGTAGACCATACTAAAGCACCAACTTGATTCAGATTTTGATTAAAAATGATATTGAAGATGTAAATCAAGGTATTTTTACTAGCAAATAGATATATAAAATTACACAAATTATTGTAAAATCAATCTATTTATAACTCCGTTTTACTGATTTATTTTTTTAACTATTTTAATAATATTGTGAACTCTAAAACAATTGAAATAATTCATTTTTTATAAAAAAAAAAGACGATTTATTTACCTTGTGTCTTCAATGAAGGACAAAACAAAATACACAAAACAATCACTATTATGGTTTTCATTTGAATATTTCAATATAATTTTCGTGATGTTACTTTTACTTTAAATAATTTTAACAAATTACTCATAGAAATTTATATTTTATTATTCAAGGAATTTTAAATGAAGAATCAACCTTATATATTCATTGTTAATTGCTTGATTAATAAATTTACTAATCAAAACCATACAATTTGAACATCTGCAATGTATGTTTATTTAAAATATATCAATATTATGCTTTGAAATTATATAGCACATGAGTAAATAAAAAATTAAAACATTATGATATAATATATAATATGATAAATTTTTTAAATAATTTATTGGTTAATAGAATAGTTTTTGAATAACAAAAAAAAATCAATGTTCATTTATACAAATACAGTTCTTAAATGTTCTGCTCATAACAAGCTACAGCAGCACCTTTATAACATTTGCCTATCAGTATATCTAAATCTAATTCAAGAATCATTATACTCTGCATAATTTGTAGTAATCAACACTGGAGCTGTCACATATTTCACACGGACTATCTCCAATTTATTGTAGTTTGTTTATTATTTTGTCAGAAAAGTTGTCTACAT
>NW_020271627.1:0-2170 GCF_002803265.2 Melanaphis sacchari
AGATGATGAGGATGAGGGATGAGGATGAGGCTCTAGAATCCCCTTTTTCATACTACTAATCATTTATAACTATGCGTTAATAATTAAAGAAACTATTTATGATTTGAATTTTGTATTTAAATTATAAAAGTCTATCAAAGTGCTTCTGTTAGACGCCGATGCATTGTTGTACAACCTTAATAATCTGTACGCTATCTAACTATCAATTTATCATAGCAATAAAACGTGTGATTGGTATCTTGATTTCATTTCATATTACACAGATCAAGTCATATGATTGTATTGATAATAATAATAATAATAATAATAATAAAAACACATTTAAATACAATTATTTAAAATGTACACAAGTAGATACTTACTCATACTTTTGACTAATAAAAGGGTACTTGAATATATTTTTTAATTTAAGCAATAAGTAATAATGTACCTATTTACATGTTTTGTTTAAATCAACTTAATATTAGACATACTTCTAAATACTACAAAATGACAACAACATTGATTTCAAAAACTTGTATGATTAAACTTCGCGTTCAACATGAATAATGCTAAATTATGCATATAAAATCGAACAGATTTTGAAAGAACATTACCTTTTCACAACATGATATGGTCAATTGAATATTATATTATAATTATTAGGGTTTAGATGTTGTTAAATTTATTAAAGATTAAAAGTTATAGTTAAACTTAGAAAATTTAAAGCTTTAAACACATACAAATACAAATAAAAATATGAGTAAATGTATAAATTTCGTACACTAGAACAATTGAACAAGACAATTTTGACTGAATTTATTTAAAAATGTATTTATTATTTATACTATCAATTTTTCTTTTTTTAAATAATTCTACCTATGGCTCTAATATTAATGTTATTGAATAAAAAAAAACACCTGATAGGTTGATGGGAGGAATTATCATTCATTTTGTGGCACGGGCTCAAAGCTAAATCACATGGAAGTCGCACAACATTGGTAAAATACATTACATATAATATGTACTTATAGGAATTTTATTTTTCCTTTAATAAGTTATAATTTAAAAACAAATTAAATTTATAATATGTATAATTTAATTTTTATTAATGTGAAGATATTTGAAATATTAGGTACAATTTCGATATATAAAGATCAATATTCACTTAAAGATAAATTATTGTTGTCGTTTAGTAAATTTTAGTAATTAATATAAGCAAGTCATCAAGATATTATATATAATGAACTAAATTTAAAAAAAAATCATTATTTTAAAAAAAACTATCAATTTTAATGCTAAGATAAATTATTGACGTTATTAAATTTAGTACATTTAATATAAAATAAAAGACCTATTAAGATTGTATGATAAATTAAATTTACTAAACTAAATTACTATTTCGCTATATCTATTACACTATTAAAAAATTAAAAATTATGTTTAAGTATTCATATGCTCAAAATAATTACTTCTGTGTGAATAACCTTATAAAATATAACAGCAAAACTTTAAAAATTTATATCGATATATGTACTAATTGTTAACAACACTCGCAATACTTAAATTTATTTGTAACAAGTAATATTACTGTATGTAAATTTATATAAAACATGATTGACCATTTAAACTTACAGAATTTTGGTTCATGCCAGAGGTTTAAAACTAGTTCAATCGAATAATAAACATATAGGTATTTACTATTATTTTTACTATTAAATGCGATCAATTTTTAAACAAATTAGTATAAAATAACGGTAAAGCGTTAATAAGCTCAAAATGACGGCTTTTGTATGAATAACTTTATAATTTATATTAATAATTTGCAGTTATATTTTAAAAGTTAGGCTAAATATAACAGCAAAACTTTAAAAAGTTATAAATTCTAAAAATTTACAAAAAAAATCATACATGGAATTATTTATTAAGTAAATTGTTGAATTCTAAAATATTGATTAATAATGCTGATGAGCAAAAATATAATCTTTCTGTAATCTGAACAAGAAATATTAAGTACCTTCTAAGTGTAATTTAATAAATATATCAAATTATCGAAATTACGTCTTTTGATGCAATTAAAAACAAATGCAAACATTTTCAGACAATATCAACTATTTGGCGAAAATTTAAATTCACTAACCATAATGACTTAAAAATATCAACTTGATTGAAATAATGAAATAATTAGATA
>NW_020271627.1:2180-30186 GCF_002803265.2 Melanaphis sacchari
TTAAACTTACAGAATTTTGGTTCATGCCAGAGGTTTAAAACTAGTTCAATCGAATAATAAACATATAGGTATTTACTATTATTTTTACTATTAAATGCGATCAATTTTTAAACAAATTAGTATAAAATAACGGTAAAGCGTTAATAAGCTCAAAATGACGGCTTTTGTATGAATAACTTTATAATTTATATTAATAATTTGCAGTTATATTTTAAAAGTTAGGCTAAATATAACAGCAAAACTTTAAAAAGTTATAAATTCTAAAAATTTACAAAAAAAATCATACATGGAATTATTTATTAAGTAAATTGTTGAATTCTAAAATATTGATTAATAATGCTGATGAGCAAAAATATAATCTTTCTGTAATCTGAACAAGAAATATTAAGTACCTTCTAAGTGTAATTTAATAAATATATCAAATTATCGAAATTACGTCTTTTGATGCAATTAAAAACAAATGCAAACATTTTCAGACAATATCAACTATTTGGCGAAAATTTAAATTCACTAACCATAATGACTTAAAAATATCAACTTGATTGAAATAATGAAATAATTAGATATGTAATTAAATTTAGTTTAACTTTTAAGTTTTAAGTGTTTTAACTGTCATACAAAAATCACGTGGTCATTTATCATTATTATTGTAATGATAAAATATTACTGTGAAAGTCGGTAGGTACTATCACTATAGGAGTATTAACTACTACCTAGATTTAGTTCAAACTTCAGTTGACAGTACCTTGACAAATATTAAATAATCTTGTAAAATATAATATATTCTATCATTGGTAAAATAGTACACAACACTATTATCACGATCTTAGACTTTTAGATTATCTATAATTAAAATTATCTAAAATTGTATTCTCTAATAAAGAAATACAATAAGTACATCCTCAATAAAAATTGTCTGAAATTGGTTTTAATATAAAACGATAACACGGATATAAGTTTTGTACTGACTACTGTATTCTATAAGAAATTGATAATTCGGTTGTTTATTGTAGGTTGTACAACAATACATCGACGTGTAACAGAAGCATAAACTTATATTATTATTATTATTATTAATTTATGGCATTTTATAAATTAAATACAATACTTTAATGTAAATAACTTTTTTAATTATTGACACATAATTATAAACAATACATCAAAATTCATTAAAAATTAAATCCTATATCAATCATACTACAAAAATATAGGTTCCCATCTGGATTATAAAAGTTAACCCACGAACTCCTAATCATAAAATTCTATTAATAAAAATAATATTTAATATCAAATAAATTTTGATTACGTGATTCAAAAAGGTTTACACATAGGTCATTTTTCCCTAAATTAAATATATCATACTGAAATCTGCTGTCACGTGAAATTTGGAACACTCTATGTATTTATATAATGTTATTTTTTAAAACACAAATTTGCCAACATACAAATATCTTCGTCAGTTACAACATACCATACACACTTGGACCAATTACAAAAGTTATCAAACTTATGATAATAAGGAATAAAAACAAATCTACAAAATATAATATAGTAACTTCAAAAGTACAATACTATATATAGATGAAAAATTTAACATTAATTAAAAATAAGTAAAACTAAGTAAATGTAGAGGACAGCATAACTAATGTTTACTAAAACCAATACAACAATAATAATATTTAATTGTGTTAATATTCATATTATTGTAGTTTATTTGACACCAGAAAGGTGATGGAACGGCGCAGTGTGCACGCAAACTCGACGCATTCGTGTCGTCAATGACTTTTACTGTGGCAACTACCTCCTATTAAATTAACACGTTAACTGCTACCTACTTTTTTCATACATTACCCGGAAGGCCATATATACATTTTTGTGTACACGCCATAAATTGCCAAACTTGCTTTCGTGTACATTATTATGTACACTGACGTTATTAAAATCACCATCTACGTGTTCAAAATCCTGACACAATACTGTTGATTTTAGATAGGAATATGAATCTCGTGGCCCTTAAGACCATTTCTATATTTTTAGCGAACACATAGCAGTACTTGTTACTATTTTAATCTACTTTTAATTTTGACTAATTTTAGACATGCAAACATACAAAAAAATGCCTATACATGAATGACAATTTTCCCGTGTACAAAATAATGTACACATGGCAGTTAACGTGTTAAGTTATTATTTATATTATTATTATTGTCGCAAGGGAACGATGTTACTATTCATCATTTAAATACTAGTGTTATAATATTGTCACATTTTGAACTACTTAAATGGAATTAAAATATTACAATGTTTTTAGAATCAATCCAAACCAATTTAATAATTATACACTGCGTATCTTATTGAATAAGTGTGATTATAGTTTTTCATAATTATTTTATAACATTAAAATCAATAATAATTGACACTCGTAATAAAAAAATAAAAATACTTCTCCTCTCAAAATAGATTTACTAAATTTAAAATTAATTCGTATGTACCCTATATATCAATATATATCTATATATTTTAAATCGTTTTTTAAGCCGTTTCAGAATTAATAAGCTATTATTGTCTTGCTAGATATTGTATGTATGGCGTGTTAACATTGTTTAGTTTAACGACAAAATCACAGAAACTTTAAAGTAACAAAACAAAATAAAAATATTCAAGTAACATAAAATACCTAGGTCATTCGTTGTTACAAAAAGGTAAATGCTAATAAGAGACGATCTTACGTGCTTAACACACCAAATGACCATTGCAAACGAACATTTACCAAATCCTTACACACCAATTGTATTACGTAGAATAATATAAATAATAAAAATGACATAAAAATGATTAGTTCTTGAGCGTGACATACGCAAACCCACGTGCGTTTCCAATTAGCGTTATTAATGAACGAATTAATAAAAGCAGCAGTTGCTGCTGAACAAAATTTCATATAAAAATTGTAAAATAAATTTAACATTCATAGTTTATACTTAAAGAAATTTATTTTAAAAATATAATTATATGTTACAGTGACAAAATCAAATTTATCATGGTAGATTTTTAATTCACTATGATAGATAAAAAGAATCTACTACTTATATCTGGAGCCATATCGAACAGTCTAGGAAAATATAAAACAATAAAATTGGAAAAGAAACCTATCATATTAACTACGGACAACAAGATAAAGATGTTAAAGCATTGTCAAGTAAGGTAGGTAGTGCAGAGCGTTAAGAGGATTTTTAGAAGCAAGCCGGAATTGTTGATACCTTTACTAGGGCAACTAGAAGCTAGTTTTAAGCACGAGGGGGAGACGATTCTGTCGACTATTTATCTAAAACAATACATGCATACTAACTATAGGATATCAATAGTATTCTTCTGAAATGGTACTATAAATGGAGAGATACTAGACCAGTTACAGTTAAACATAAGAAAATTATTGAGGAATTCATCGTATAGTGACAATAATAATAATAATTTTAATCTAAAATTAATAGACACAAATAATAAGACAAAAAAATAATAATAACAAACTTTAATAATCAACAAACATAGGGCATCTAACCTAACCTAACCATCAGAATAAGACCGGATAAAAATTAAAAATCAAAAAATTCTAACCCGATTGCGATTGTATCAACCAATAGAACGAATAATGTCAAACCAATGATTTTAAAGCCATCTAGTCGTTAAGACTAGTGAGTTTCACGAAATATAGGACTCGGCTGTATCCGTGATTGTTTACGAATATCGTAAATTATTATGGTATTGAAACTTGCATTAATAATGCAGCATTATTATTATGTTACTTGAAAAATCGTAACACTAGTATATATAGAATATTATAATAACATATTATTTAGTTATAGATTTTATATGTTATACATTACAGAGAATTAAAATTAAATTCATAAATATGTCTAATATGATATAGTCAGTGTATTTTTACAATACATTAACTTATGCATTCGACATGTCCAACTACCAGAGCAAAACAAATCAGCCTCAGTACACGCAGAACAATAACGGTAGAAGGAGCGCCGGCTTCACGTTGTATAACCAACGTTTAAATCTGTCGGTTATATTTTGTGTGTGGAGTTTGTCAAGTTCGGATACGTTCAATCAACACCAAAGACAAAGGAAGATGACACAAAAAAATAAAATATATAAAGTACTTATATTATATTCTACAGTCTTGTAAAAGACACTTTTACTCTAATGCACTGTCAGCTGTCAGACTGATATTATAATATCATGTATTATTATTATTTTTTTTTTCGTATGGCGCTCATATCCGGGAGTAGGCCGCCCGAAGGCCTATAGTTCGGACGCCTATGTATCCCATATAAATCCTAGCCTTAAATGACGCGTGCACTTAATATTATCAAGTAGGCCCGTTTGGGCGGAAATACCGAAAACAAAAGGTTTACTAAAAATCGTTTTGACGACAATTCGAACAATCTATGCGTCAAAATCACGGATATAATATTAAACGATACATACCTTATACCCATATGAATATTATGTAACGTATCTACATGTGCTTGATGTTTTGTTCACTCAAATATGAACACGACATTCTACGCCCAACAGCGGATCGCCTTTTGGCAGCGTAACGGACTCTGGAAGTTAAAAAACTGTTGCCACCGACGAGTCCACCTATGCCCGCGTAACGGCCTTTACGTCTCTTCTTCTGCCGTCGTCATAGTCGTTCTTCGTCAATTCTGGAGACGCGAGCACTCTTCTATCGTCCTCCGTCGTTTCTTGTCGATCGCTCATTTCGTCAACGATTCCGTCATTGATGATCTGAGTACGTCCTCAAGAAAGTTTCTAATCCCGTACAAGGTACGTGGTCTTCTGCTTCTTGCGCGACAAGTGCAATAACTAGGGCTCGAAAGTAATGCATTAATTGCATGTTATTTTTGGGCTATTAGATTTATTGCTAAGTAAACTTGAAATTAATTTTATGATAGTACGCAAAAAATATCAAAAGTTTATAGTGTCTATTTTTGTATGTTTTGTAATTTTGTAGTTTAAAGAGCATATTTCAAATACAATTTAAAAATTGAACAAAAAAAAAAATTTCTTTTTAATATATATTTATTTGGATGGTTTTCACATGGTATTTTTGTATTATGTTTTTCAAATCCTTAGTTTTACAAACAATTTCTAGTTTTTATTGATGGACATTTTGTACAAATTAAAAATATAAAAAAATTAAAAATAAAGTATTTGTCAAAACTGTTGTGAGTAGAAAACAAAATAAAGCATATTTGTAATATTATAAGCGCATAAGTTCGTGCATATTTAGTATCATTTAAGTGCATTAAGTTCCGAGCCCTAGTAATAATTTACTAATGGTATCCGTGTATTGGTCGCACCGTACGCCGTCCGAATACCAAACGGGTTGCTGTAGTAATCGCTCCCATCCGTGCTCACATTTCCGAGTACCTACGAGCGTGATCAGGTCATCGACCCGATCTATTAACGAACACAGCAGTCGCGTGTAAACTCGTTCCGCCGTAACCACTGTCACGTTGCCCTGCTTGCAATGGACGTTTGACGCGTAAATATATTATTATTATTTTTTTTATACAGTCGAACTTGGTTCTTTAACTCGAAATCGTCGATACCTCGAACTTTTCTCGGGTCCCTAGAATTTCCCATTTAAACAATGTAAAAAAATCTTGTTTAACTTGAATATATTCGTGGATAACTCGAAATTTTGAGTTTTATTAATTTTATAAAATTGTGATATTTATATTAAAAATGTAATGATGCGTCTAAGCAATCATGTATAATTAAAATTAAATATTTAAATATAGTATAATGAATTAATTTAAAATAATTATGATAACCGATAGTTATAAGTCTTTAATATTAAATAAGATAACTTTACTTTATTCATGATAAATACAGAATGCGGCATAAGTCAGCACATACCGTTCTGTGGGCTCTCGTTTCCGCAGTTGCATCGAAAAACATGGTCATCAGTTCGAGCATAACCAGTGATTATATTTGATCCGACTCTGACATAAAATATATTTGTAAAAAATTTAGCTTTATTTCCAATTTCAGGTAATAAACTACCTATTAAATGATGCACTTGACCCTGAATTTTAAAAGAGGGCATGAAGTTCCCTTCAGCTATTTCGTTTGCTCCAAATGATGTCATTTGAAACAGAGTATTATACCGTCTAGAATTATCAAAGAAATGTTTTGATAGAGGGTGAGAATTATCAATTAAACTTTTAATTGGGTCTGGAAGATCCTCGAATTGGTGTAAAACAACTTTACCGTCAGCGCAGCAAAGTCTATGGGTTTCATCTTTCCATTTTTTTGCATGGCACTTAGGACATAATACAGTCATTTGTCCAATTTGAAGCGCTTTAATATTTAAATAATCAATCTCGGATTGATAATTAAACGCTGATTTCATACTCAAAGCGTTAAGTTGCTCCTATGCAAGTGTTTGAGAACGTTCTGGTGTGTTATTTTGTTGCCTTCTGTTATACATTCGAGTTGCATGCATTGGCAGTTCTTCTGCCAATGCGTGCTCTTTGCGCTCTCGGCATGATAATGAATTAGCCACATGATTTAGATTTGTATTTATATTTGTTTTATTTTGTAACCTAGTTACATAGCTTCATTTTTTACATTTCAAGCCCTACTATATTTGTATTATTATTTATATTTTTATCTGCTAGAGGGCGCCACCTGTGTAACTCAGTTTTTGTCTCTAAATCTCTAACTCATAGGAGTTAGGTCCATAATTTATGCTATAAACCCGCTCCCCGACATTCTCTATCATTTAAAAAAAATTTCAGCCAAATTGGTCCAGGCGTTGTTGAGTTATGCGCTTACCAACACATTTTGCGATTCATTTTTATATTATAGAATATATATTTATTAACCAGTGGTGTGCATTGATATTAAGTATACATAAATTGAGTAAGCGCTAAATTAATACTTCTAGTTAAATCTTAAAAAAAAATGGTAAAAGGTATTTTTTTGATGAAAATTACAATTTAAAGTATATTTATAAAATAAAATTTTATTGATAATAATTATCTCAGATAAAACCGTTGATATCCGATTTTATCGCAACCGGTCATTCCTAGCTATATCATAAAGATGGGTAGTTAGTGGTCCGTATACCATGTCAACGGAAAAAAAGTCTCTTATTCCATGTATAAAAATATATAAAATATAAAATTATAATTAATTAATTAAAAATTTAAAAAAATATATAAATATAAAAGTATTTATTCAGTTATAAAAGATCTATTTCTTATGTTTTGAATTATTTGTTTAAAAAAAAAAAAATTGAATATCTGCAGATTTATCTTCATCAAAACGTTGACATAAAATGTTTAATCGAACTTCAATTTTTTTAATCTGAAATGAACATTCCTTAACAATTTATTTGATTTTCATGACTCCTATTGAACCTTTATTAGCAACACGATATGCTCTTGATCAAAACGTTTGATTCTCTTAAGTTAAAATCGGTAATTAATGTTGCTGCACATTACATTGATGATTTTTTTGAACATTTTCATCGAATGATACTTTGGCATTCCTTGTATAATATAAATATACCCGTTTAGTGCAATTTTATCATTTATTTTATTTTATTTTACTAGTTCCGCGGTTAAACATTCACGTAGAACTCAAAACTAGTACGAAACTGGATACGTATAATAATTAATAGGTACCTGATGATATGATCATAGCGTGTGTGTAACTGTCAAACTATTGCTTATAATCTGTCAATAAATTGTCATCTATTATCTACAGATAAGATTTGTCAACTCAATTTACTTTTATAAATAATATAACAAGTATAGTGGAAATATCGTTTTATTTATATATTTATATACTGCAACGAGAGACTATTTTTCCAGGGACTTTTTTTCCGTTTACTATTTTTAACTGACCTCGTAGGTACTATATTTTCAAATTATTTTATAGAATGTTAGCATTTATCTGTATTTTATCTTATTATATTAATAGAATCGATATAATGTTTATTGTACAACATAATATACAAGAATTAATATACAAAGCTTGTATTAAACTGCAGCTAAATTATTAAATGTCTTACCATAAAATATTTATATGAGCAAAGTTAACATATTAAATATTTGGAAGAACTTGATTATGAGGATAATGATTTATTATTTTACACGGATATCGAGGAAAGTATTTTAAACATTTTAATAATTTAAGAAAAAAAATACTAAATTTTTCTTTAAACGATTATTACAACTAATACTTAAATTTTAACTTGATTTTGCACAAAAATGTTATCCATATTTAGAACTACTCACATAAAAAATGAATGTACATTTTCCAACATAAAGCATATAAAATCTAAAGAAAGTAATAGCCTAACAAAGTAACAAATGAAATCTTAGAACATCTATTAGTTATTACGTGTTTCAAATACATAAAAGTCGATTTTACTGAGTTATTGTCTGCAACTAAAAATCCTCAATTCTTACATTAATTAATAAGTATCATTTGTATTAATAATATTAAATACAAAAATAAATGTTAATTGTAAATTTTAAATTTTATTGAGCTTTTTTTTACTTTCTATGTTCTCTGGCTCGCTAGATTTTTAAGTTTTAAAAATTGTCCTTTAGTAACATTTAATTGCCCATTGAATTTGATTCAAAGCTCGGATATGTTTTAATTTTGCGACGAGTACCTATAATCAGCCTGGTCGAGAACGAAAAAACTGGCGGGTGAACGTTGTCGTACCTATACTACTTACCCCAAGTAAACAAACAAAGTTCTAAACCACCGACGTCGTCCGTACTCAAGCACAACATGTGTAAAATATATGCATTTTGAGAAAATAAGCAACTTCACCACCAAGATAATATTTATTACTGGGAAATATTTTATTTTTATTTCATAACATATTAATTTCGAATAAAAGACTTTAAAAATCATCAAATATCAATTTTTTGTAAATGAGTTATTAGATAATTTTTTGATTCATATTATTTTTATTAAATTAATTAGAGAGTTTATGATGTGAACCTAACATTACCTATCTAACTATATAATTTATGTAGTCTACTTTTTGAACTTTTATTTATTAACAAATGGAAAAAAAACAAATTGGAGAAAACCTCGAAAAAAACATATACGTCTGTATCAATGTTTACATCTGCAATTGCAAAGCATTTGGTGATTAAGATTATTGGAACTTTTATCACGATGTTGAAACATTTTTTAAAACAATTGTATAGGCATCACTAAAATATGAAATTTATACTACCTAAACATGTTACGTAAATATTTTTTAATTTATTATTTAAACTTATGAATATAATTTTTCAGAGTACCAATGATTGATGAAAGATTAAATACATTTTTAAAAAATCTCAAAGATGTAACTGATGAATCAAATCTGGCATTGATTTTATGTTTTATTACATCGTCGTGCAATAATATTTATGAGACGATTTAACGCAAATAATATATTAATAGAGCGGGTATATTTCTGATATAACATGATTTTATAAAAATTAATAAGATTTTTTCGCACATATAATTAAATACATTTATCATCAATATTTATTTTCAATACCATCCCAAGTAATCGCATAAAGGAATGTGCAAAAGAACAATTTGTCCATGTGTATGAAATTGTAGTTCAAATTAACTGTAAACTTGGAAGTATTCCGTGATTAGTCCCCTTTTCCTAAAACGGAGATTGTTTAGTTATTTGTAATGTATAAATTAAATTGTAGTTAATTGTACTTAAGCATTGTTTAGGAGATAATGATATTTAGGTTTAATATATATTAAGGCATTCAACGAAAAAATAGATCATTTGGTGCTTTAATGTCAACCACGAATGGTAGTTATATAAGTTATGTGGAACAACTTCATGAAAATGTAGAAAAACTTTCTGTTTATTTTTCAATCGGAATATTTACTAATCATTCTTAAAAAGTAATTAAATAGTTACATCTGGTGTATACTATTAACATTTTTATTTATTTTACTTAATTGTTTAGGGCTTGATGATAGTTGGATTTAATGTTTATCATTACAGTCAACAGATTAATATTTAATTTTGTACTTAAATCAAACATGGATGACTTAATTTGTGAAAGCAGAGAGTAACTCTCTATTATTTTTGATACTGGTATAATTAGTAAGTAATGTGAATTTCTAAGTGTGTGTTTTTTTTTTTAGTCTACTGTTATGAAATTTTAGCAGATTTATTTTTTCAATATTTTTAGTCATAAACTCAATTGAAATATTTGTAATAAAAAATATATTCAATAATAAAAATGTTGTATATTAGTTATAAAATGTATAATATATATGTATATATATTATACATTCATATTATGAATTTAATAGTAATAACGAATTTATTTTATATTTTTAGAGCCCATATCCAAGTATATGACTTAAATGAGACATTTCAATTATTTATTTAAAAATGATACCTATATTACGAAACGTAATAAGAGCAACATTTTTGGAAAGAAGTAAACGAAATACTCCTAGTATTTACTATTTATAGTTTTGTTACAGATACAACTAAGTAAGCTAAATAATATCAAAAATTATAGAACTTTTTAAAGTGAATTAATCCGTTGTAGCATATAAGTTTATTTATTTAATAAAATGAATATTATGCAAGACTAGAAATTTTTAGTATTATATTCGTTTGTTGTACAGCGGTATTTAGATTAACGCTTAAATAGTGTATAATAATACAAATTGCATGCAGCATGGCTATTTTTCTTCTCAATTGTCATAGACGCTATTACATTATTTATAAAATGTTTAATTAACATTTTAAATACCTATATTGGAAATTTATTTAATTTTGAATAAAAAAAGATATTTTAAGATGATGTACGCATACATTTGTATACTAAAAATAATTAAGAAAAATAAATATTAACAATGTATCTATTCTTTAAATATTAATATTCATTTATTATATATCCCATGTTTTTTTTTTTTTTGGTTATGTAATATTAAATACTAACTTAAATATATATTATAGTAATGTGTCATTTTATTTTATATTAATCATAATTTGGTTACAGCATTACTTAAAAAATAACACTAATTCCTAGGAATACGGTACCTGTTTCTTAGTTTATTTTATCTCAATCATTAATAATTTTTTGTAATGATTTATAGTTCCTATTTTATAATTTTTTTATTGTTAATTTATTCATATATATATATATAAATTTAAAGGAACTATTTAATTTTTATGCTATTTGTACCTATTGATTCAACAATTTATTCGATAAAATAAAAATAAACTAGGTATAAAATATAATTATATATTTCTCAAAAAATAAAAATGTTACTAGATAAAACACTTAAAATAATTAAGGCAAATTTCTTTACAAGTCATTCAACCTATATAAAAAACAAAATCGTGACCAAAAAGTTAAATTAAATTTTTATGAACATCCGAAGTTTTAATGTATCTACGTTGCTTATTCACCCGTAACTCAACTATTAGCAATGCACACGCAATAGTGCGACTGCCACGTATACCATTATACATACCTGTATTATATATTTATATATACCTAATAAATAAGGCGCCCCGAACCCACTTACGCTCAAATATGTTAAAATAAAAATAATAATATATTTACGTGGCGAAACGAAAAGAGTTGTTGATCTTGTGTCGTGTCCGCAAACAGACCGGATCAACGACTTGGACTCGGCGACACGTTCGGACGGCAGTGACGAAGGAGCAGTTAAAAAACACCTGGGTCCTGGCGGCAGGTGACACGTTAAAAATTGGCACAGAAGCCCGGCGACGTGGAAGACGCGATTGCGTAATGCACTGATGACTGGTCCAACGGTCGACAAACGAATGGCCACAATTAGACTTAAAAATACAGAACGGCGCCGAGCTGGTAAGCACGCGGGCCGAGTAACCGATTCGCGCGACACGCGCGACGCACGCTCGAACGGCACACAATAGACACTGACGGCGGATTAAAACAAATATGGCTACTGCAAGGGCAAAAGACGGTTACGGTGTCGGGCGGCTCTGACTGACCGTCATACGCAGAAGGCCGACGAAAACTGGTTGACGCCTCGACGGGCCGGGCAGTGACGACGCGCGAACGCAAGACGCAAAAGCTGTTGGCGGTGCGGACGCAGGTGTGCTCGCCGACAGAATCCGTAAACGAAACCCAACCACCGTTGCGATAATCATATTATTATAGTCGGCTGCTCCGCGATTGGGCACGGAAAGTCGTGTTCATATTTCAGACTTGCGTGAACGTAGTAAAATAATATCATAACTAGGGCCCGGATTTTTATGCAAAAATTTTTGTTAAATATGCACTCAAAAATTCAAAAATATGCAAATAATATGCAAAAAAAAGTATTGATTGAAAATACAAAATTTAAAAATATAGTATTAAGTGAAAAAAAAATACAATTTAAATATAATTTTTTTAAATGTGTATAAATAGCATAAATATAGCAAAAATTTGTATTAATTATTAAATGAGTACAACATGATGTAACAAAATGTGCTTTTAAATTATCAAATTGAAAACTTCTACGATTGTCGCGTAGCATCACCTTGTATTTCGAAAAACTTATTTCCACATCTGCTGACACACTACACCGACGAGCAATAGCCAGTAACTAATATTACTATAATATTATGTTAGTTTAATCGCATGTCCCAGAAATCAGATTATGATATATATATATATATCTACAAGATAACGTCTATAATACGTCTATACGTCTGTCACGGAATTCCCTTTTATAAAATATTGGTTTATTCCTTATTCGATCGAATTATATTTGTCTGGAACGTCGGCGATCGGGCAAAATCGGCATGCTTATCAAAATTTGAGTAAAATTTAAAATATTTTATTAAGTATTTATTAAATATGCACATTTTATGCAATTACTCCGAAATATGCAATTATTATGCATTTTTATGCAAATATGCAAAAATATGCAAAATAAAAAATTAACAGTAGAATCTACGTTTTACGAAACGTCAAGATATTTAATCAGAATTATTGCATTTGCATAAAAATCCGGGCCCTAATCATAACATAAAACCGTATACTAATTCAGTGGCGGATCCAGCCCGAAATAACGGGGGTGGGGGAAGGGCGAATATTAAAAATAACTTATATACTACACAAATAACTTAAAATTTGCTATGATTTTTTTTTTCTACCAAGTATTATTTCCTAAATAAAACACAGCTTACGCCCCCCCCTCCCGCACTGAATCCGTGCCCGTACTGATTAAAATCCAGTCTTGCTATATTAGACGATTTAATATTATACATTTTATTAATTTGATCTAATAGATTTAGAACGGCTATTGTTGAGGCTTGAGATCAACGTTTGTGAACGCGAATTTTTTTTCTCCAGACATTTGAAATACGCACGTGTCAAATAGGTACGTAATTATTTAATTATACGTTCTTTTGTTTTCATTTCATTATTCTTAATCCCCGATTGAAAAATAGTATTTAATCGCTTAAGTCGCTTCACTGGTTTTTCATATTTATACAATTATACCATACTGATACCTATACATAAATGTAATATCATATTGTAATTTACTCCTATTTTAAAAGTTAAAAATGTTCTAGTCCATGCGATTAGTAAAGTGTAACTTATGTTATGTTAGTGTTTACACGTAGATACAGAATCACGATGTAAGTTCTTAAAATTTGACAATTTTGTATTATATTACTTTAATTTTAAATTTCATACTAGGTACCTACTGTTTGAAGTTACAATTGTCTGTTATTACTTTATATTTTTTATTGGGCGCGAAAAATCGTGTTCATATTTCAGACTTGCGTGAACATAATAATATAAAATCGTATATTAATTAAAATCCAGTCTTGCTATATTAGACAATTTAATATATTGTTATACATTTATAATTTACATATTTGATCTAATAGTTTTACAACGGTTATTGTTGAGGATTGAGATCAATGTTCGTGAACGCGAATTTTTTTTGTCCAGAGTTCCAAACGTTTAAAATACACACGTGTCAAATACGTAATTATTTAATTATTATATACGTTCTTTTTTATTTAATATATTATTTTTAGTCCTCGATTGAAAAATATTATATAGTCGCTAAAGTCCAATTGATAAGCTAAGCCAACTGGCTGGGTAACCTATTATTGTTGTATTATTGTAAAATGTAACTAATATGTAAGTGTTACATGGTAATACAGAATCACATTGCAAATTCTTAAAACTCGACAGTTTTGTATTGCGTATTATTGTAAGTTAAAATTTTGTGTTATTACTTTGAGTTACAATTGTCTATTATTATTTCATCATAACTTTGTGTTAATGATTTAAAAGTTTTATAATATTTTTACTGTTTTTTAAACGTGGTATAATGTTATCATAAACTCAAAAAGGCGAGTAATCTATGAAATAGTTTTTTTCTAAATTAAAAATTATTAAAAATATTTTCGATACTCTCTCACTGCAATGTTACTTATGTTAATTTTAATTTCAATATGTATACAAAAAAAAAAAAACAAAGCCTAGTGCATGAATAAAAATGTATAATTAATAACATTTCAAAATCTGTTTACTTTTGGTGAAATGACATAAAATTTTTAAAATACATATTATATTAGGTATCCTTGTGCATTTCATTGCCCATTAAAATAACGCCTCTAATCTGATTCAAATTTTGTCCAATTTGTTATTTAATAGGTACTCGTCGTTTGTAGACTACAGGGATTCATTTTATACCTTATGTACGTATTTGCCGATTATTTAAAATATAATTACTCGATTGTTAGTTTACTTAGAGAATAGAAATATGCTTAAAACCTTTACTCAATTTCCATTACAGCTGTAATGATGACCACTCTTCAATTACCTACTGTTTATCGGAGCGTTATATTTACTCTCTTTCTTAATTATTAATGATTATTAATATAATTTTATTGGTTTTTAATGTGTACTGCCTACCTTATTATTAAAAGAACGTGTGAAAAGCCTCAATAAATTTTAATATTGATATTATTTAAAATTTATAGACTCTGGAGTTTGGAGTACCTGAGTAAAAATGTAGGTGGTAAAAAAAAAATGGGTACCGACTAAAATAACGTGTATTAAAATAAATCGAATCTTTTCATTACCTATAGAAACCTACAACCTACTACTATTATATAAACTCGTAAATTTAAGCAGTAAGCAACGATAACCATGTAATACTATTAAAAATATAAATTTGGAATTTTTATTTTCGTGAAACACTTTTAGTAAAATGTACAGTAATTAATAAATAATACTATATCAAACTATGTTACATTTAGTACCTAAAATCAAAGACAAATACAATCACAAATGTCCAAAAACCATTTTCTCGTTTTGATGGTGTCTGCATGTTGACATAATATGTAGGTAAGGCTTTGAATGGTCCAAAAGTACTGATAACGTCACTCACCATATTTTATATTAATTAATTCTTTAAATACATTACAATTATACTAAATATTATCTTTAAAAAATACAATAAATAAGGTTATTATAGATGGTAATATGAAATGAAAATGTCTTTAATATCATGCTGCGTACTCAAAGGACGCCGTCGTTTTTTACCGACAGTCCGCAAGTCGCGATCATAATTTCTTGTCGCTGACTATGGACTTGAATATAGATGTATTACTGTATTCAACTCAATACTATAGGTGAGGCTTACATTTACCTGTTTGGGTATGCTGGAACGACAAACAACAAGACACATGTAAACTTTGCCAGGAAATAAAAACATGTAAAATTAAATTCATATAAATTCCGTTAGAAAATAAAATCAGGAAACAATATAGAATTAATAAAAATAAATTGGGTGGTATAAAATAGTGTGCGTATTACTTGACAAATTTATCAAAGTATTATTGTATTCTTCGGTTCCAATAGTTTTAATAAAATTCATTACAATTTTTGTTATTGTACCTCCATTTTGTTTCACCAGATGCATATTTTATATTTTTGTTACTTATAATTGTTAAATAAAACCAATAAATTTCCTCTTTGGCCGGTAATCAATTTTATATCCGACATATTTTATTCAGTATGAACATTGATAGACATAGACGAAGAACACTACAAACGATTATATGCGCTAAAGTATATCAGTAGGTATCTATAGTATCTACTAACATTATCATCATGAAGAATACTGTTTACAGATAATACAAAGAAAAAATTATTTTTAAATTAAACGAGATATTAAACTAATATATTTCAATGAATGTCGACGTATTTAATGTGGAAAAGCCATAACACTGGCGGAGTTAATATTTACCAATTACGAGTATGAAAATAAAACTAGCGGAGCTTATATTAGACCATTTTCATATCTTTTTTATCTATATAACTGGTATTCTAGCGTAAAGTTTTCAATCGCCCCAAAGAAATGTGATTATGGCGCTTCATTTTAAACTTCGCATACGATTGCTTGTGAAATAAATTGGAAACAACTTAGCTAAGTTTATTATTATAAGTATAATATTTTGAACAGTAAATGAAAAGGTTTGAAACTTTATTAAACAATTGTTAAAGTATTATACATAAAAAAAAATAGTTCGAAAAATTATAATTACATTTTAAGGCTCTGGTATACCTATTTAGTCTTTATATTATCTATACCAATAGTGTTACGGTTTACTAGAATATTAATTGATTTAATTATAATCAAGTAAGATACGTAGACTTGAATAATAATAACTTTTTTAAATCATAGCATTTTATACTTAATGTAGATATCATAAATGTGATAACTTGACGCTATACTATATTATAATAAATTATTAATTTTAATGATTATAATTAAATATATGAAGTATCAAATATTAAGATTAATATTTTAATGCTAGAATATAAATCAACCATTCTTTTATGTTAATAAAATAAGCGATTTTGAAATATTTAAAAGCTTCGTCATAAGCCGTTTACTGAAATCCAAAAATCTAAAAAACTCAAGCATATTATTTATATTTTTATTTGCATTATTTGAGTTTAAATATTTAAATGATTTTAATAAAATTGTTGTGATTCGAAAGTATAATTCACAGGGATTTGAAACATTTACGTAAATTAATATACTTTAATAAAAACAATGGCATTATAAAAATATTAATTAATTTTTAAATGTAGTTATTTTCTTTAAATTTAAATATAACTAATTCATTACCTGATTTTAACCTTTAAATATTATAGTAAATGTTGTATTTACTCTTAAAATTAACAATTAATTTACTATCAATTTGATAAATTTTACGAAAATTTTTTAAGAATAATTATAATTTTTATATTGTAATAATTTACATATTATCCATTAATAAATGAAAAATAAAATATTGTCAAACATATTATAAATTAAATATATTTAATATGCACCGTCAAAATATTTAACAAAGTACATAATAATGGATACTATAATAATATAAGACACTTAGAGTTTAGAAAATTAATTAAAAAGAACATAATACTTTGAATTATAAAACTATTTATTTTAAGGGCCTAGATATTTATGTATTACAAAAACAAAATATTTAAAAAAAATTTAAAAATCTATCAAGTGAAAAAAAATACAATTTAAATATCGTATTTAAAATGTGTATATAGCATAAAAATGTATATTAATTATTGAATGACTTACAACATGGTGTAACAAAATGTGCTTTTAAATTATCAAATTGAAAACTTCTATAATTATCACGTAGAATCGTCTTATACATTAAAAATAAATTCAAAATAATACACCTACATTTGTTATAAACTATTATTTTTATAACACCAATTATATTAGATTTATTTTTCATTTTTGTATCGAAAAATAATAAAACCAATCTAAAAGTCAAACTTCTAATTTACAAAACTCTCCTGAAACCTATTTGGACTTATGACATACAACTCTGGGGCTCAGTAAAAAAATCCAATACCAATAAAATCCAAGTATTCCAAAACCTAGCTCTTCGACGAATCTCCGATGCACCGCCGTACGTCTCAAATCTAACATTACATAACGACTTTTGCATAAAAACCATCAATGAAGAAGCTCATTTATTTTACTTGCGCTTCCGCGTGCAACTTTTATTCCATCAAAATACTCTTATTAAAAACCTCTCCTCTCTAACTTTCCCAGAAAATCCAAGGCTCAGGCTAAAAAGGAAATGGTGTCGTGACCTACAATTACCAATTTAAAATATATACATATATATAATTCCAACCAACAATAATTAAAAAAAAATAAAAATTAACATTTTATTATAATGAAATGCTTATGTACTATGGTCTCGTTATGCCGCTACAAAAGAAATATAATTTAGGAGTTTCTTCGTTGGATTCCTATCATAATATTTAATATTTATCTATATTAGATTATCTTAAATTATATTCAAACAAGTTATCTTTATAATCTGGACATAGGTTCAAATTTATATTGTATAATAATATTTTCTTATATTATTATGTTTAAATAACAAAATTCATTAGAAATACTCTACATTGTATTAATAATCTTTTCTGAAACAGAAAGTTGACAGCGGCATTCAGTCGTATTCTTAAACATTAAAATTTATTTTTATTTAAAATATGGTAACGATACACTATCTTAACTCTTATTTATAAATTCAATACCTAATTAAAACTATTTTATTTTTTCTATTTATATTTATACTATACTCATATTTAAAATAACTGTCTTTACGAGAAAATCACAGGGAGATAAGATATTTCTCATTGCCTGTTTTATAAAAGATAAAATATAAGTATATAATTATTTATTCAACACGTATATTATATATACAATATACCCTAATTACTCGTAAATCTAAACCTAAAAAACTTTCGTATTAGGCTAATTTTGTTATTGAATTTAATGTTTAACAAAATTCATTCATTATTATTGCCATTTCAACTAATAATTTAATCATTACTTTTCGGTATTCCTGTATTATTTATTAATTATAGAGCTTACCTGTAAGTTTCTAGATTTTATAAAAGTAAAAACTTATCGGCATTAATATTAACAGCAGTTATTTATCATATACAAGTGCTATTCAAATTAATATTTAAATTGTACAATTTGTACATAATTTGTTCTGGAAATTATTTTAACTTTATGTACATTAATAAGAAATATTTTATGCAGGAGAATATAATACATACAATGCTCATTATTCTTATTAAAAAATAAAGAAGCAGAATATTGAGGGAATAATATAATTGTGTTATGTATCAATTACACGATTATATTTCTCAAGCTTAAATGTGATATTATAATATTAATAATCATATGTTAGTTATTAATAAATAACACGAAAGTCAATTTAATACAAGAATTTATAATTAATACCTACTAGATAACTGAAACTGATTTTAATTATCATATCGTGTTTATACACATTAAACTATTAAAGTATGAGTTTATTGCAAACATTTTTATCTCATGATTAATTTACTGACATCCAATTTCAAAAATTTTAATTTGATAAATAAATTAAATTTTAACAATGTATTATTTACGAGATTTAGGTATTTTCATTTTTTTAAGTTTTAACTCATGCACCGTTCAAACAGTCTTAACCGATATATTAAATATTTAAGTATTATAATATAGGTAGGTAGCCAAATTTAATTTGTTACAATACATAATATGTTCTTACTTTTATTTATTATTGGATCTATAGAATTATTGACTCATTCGGTTATAATTTAACGAATGCGAATGCGGATTGAACGAAATAGCTGACATTTTTAGACAACACTTAGAACAAGATGGAATGACCGTAATTGAATCTCTAAAACAAAATTAAGTATGGATTGAATAAACATTTTTAAGTAAAAATTACAATAATTAACATTGTGGTGGTACTGAGTGCCTGCCCTTAAATGTTAATCACCAGTCACTAACCATTATAAGTTATCAAATTTGCTTATTGTAATAATTTGTATATAGATTGTAAATTATTTTAAATAAAAATATAAAATATCAAGGCATATATGAGGTTAAATTTTAAAACAAACTATTACACTGTATTGCAATATTTAAGTGTTTAAATGATAAAGATACATTTAAAAATATCTATCAAAAGCAGCTGGCTACTAGATTAATACTTAAAACAAAACCAGTCTACTGACGTAGAATGATTATAAAATTGAAAGTAAATTAATCAAATGTTTTTAAATTTATATGATGTTAATCAAGAGTTTGGTTTTTAAGATATTAATGGTTACAAGTGTACAAGTAATTTACATAAAATGTTAATCGATATTAGAGTATCAGAAAGTTTAAATGCACAATTTCATAATGAATTCCTTGAAACAGCTAGTGATAAATTAAATGTTTCTTTTTCTACCTGTGAGTTTTACATTATATTAACTTTAATTTTGAATCATTATTGCACACATATTTTTTTTTTCTAAATTTACTTAATATTTTTTTATAATTTATTTTATATTCTTTTTAATCTTAAACTGATCACTGTATTCAACTAATATTTTTTTATAATGGTGAATAATAATTGTATTTAATGTTATTTTTACCGAAAAGTGTTGGTGTTTTTTTAATACCAGATTTCTGTTGAAAATAAAAATATCACTTATGAGTCATTGTATTACAATTTATGAATTAAACTATAAAAGTAACCGCCGCTACATAAGTCGGTAAGTTTTGACATTTCGGAAATGTGGGATCATTAAACTGTGTGCTGTGTAACTACATACCTCGGTATTCACCAGTTGTTACTTGTTATGGTTTTATTTTTATCAATATTGTCTCATCACAAATTAATAAATGTGCATTAAATATTTAAACTTTATCGTTTTTTTTCGGTTCTAGACCAGCTCGTTCGATAGTTGTTCGTTGTAGTTTATAACTAATTTTCATTGCATTCTAAAACGATAAAGGGTTCAACCGGTCTATCCATAACGTGTCTGGAGCGGTACTCGTGTGGAGTAGACGCGAAGAAAATGTGTGACGCTGTAGTAGTTTAGGACGTACAGTCGTAAGGGTAACCATACTCCACCTTTATTATTTTTCGAACTAGGGGACAAGCGCTCGCTACAGCTTCAATACAAACTACAGTAGACCACAACTAGTGAGTATCGAGCACAATGCAAAAACTCTATTTTGCACGACATGATATACCTGATATCGAAGTAAAAGAAAACAAATATTTTTTTATTGATAATCTGTATTGCATTTACGTTAATTTTATGTTAAATTAATTAAAATGTTAGAAACTTATATTTTATTGTGTAAAATAAATTGAAGTATGTTAATGTTGTAAATTGAAGATTTAATTTCTAGAAAAATATTTAAATGTTTTCCGGTTTAATGATTTAAAAAATAAGTAAATAATATTATGTTAGATTATATTATTTTACTAATTTTTTTCTAAAATTTCATTATGGTGTTTATGAAGTGCTTACAATGGTGCGGACTGGTAAAACAGCATGGGATGCTACTAACAATTGACAAAATGTTGTGCAAATAAAAATACAAATAGATATCAAGTTACAACAAACATTCAAACAAAATTGTACAATATTTGATTACTTAAAGATCTTCATTTTTATAGTAAAAAATTAAAATGAAATTGATAGTTTATGATTGTATATTCAGGTAGGTACTATATTGAATTAAGTACCTTAAAAATATCATAAATCCCATTAAGCGATTGCAATATAGTAGATATATTATTAAATACAAATACAAATATATACACCATCTACTCAATATAATAGTCATATCACAGTTAAGTATTTTTATGTTCACTTTTAAAACAATAACTATAATATGAATAAAAATAATAAATTTACTAAAACAAATTAATAAAAAAATTTATAAATTTTATAAATTCTTTAAAAATTCAACTTTGAAAACTGATAAATTTAACAGAAAAATCTGATGTAAGTCTTAAGAATTTTTCAAATTAAGTATACTAAGTAAAAAATAAACTGTGTGCTTTGTGTTATATAAATAAGCATTAAAGCAACATTATTAATTAAAGCTATTTTTAAAAACAGTGTCAACTGCTACTAGTAATTTATGAATTTCAATACATTTTTATATTTTATTGTAAAATTGTTTAGAACATTTTAATGTGAAGTACTTCTTAAAAAATATATAATTTTATATTAAAAAATATTTATTATTTTTAAGAAGTAATACTCATGTACAGAGATTTAAAAAAAATGTTATAACTATTAAGTTTAGATTATGTAACCTTTTAGTCAAATGGTAAATTAGCTTATTGAAATAAGACTATAAAATAACACTAATTGACACATAAAATGAATTGAATCTTGGAATACTTAAACATTTTGCTTTAAAAATCTAGTTTGAATTTAAAAATACTTTGATTTATAAACATCTTACTTTTGGGATGAAATTTGAAATCATAATCTTAATAATTTTAGAATTCAATAAAAAGAACATGGAACATAGAGAACATGTATAATTAACAGATGTAAGTAGACAAATATTTTTTTATTCAATAAATAAAAGTAAAAATTATATTATACATATATCTATTTGATACTGATACACCTTGTATTATGTTTATGTTTACTTAAAACAATACTACTGAATGTTAACCACTATCGCATATTTACATACATATGAAACAAATACTTGATGTTATTATTTCGGTATACAAATTAAATTTAAAAAAAAAAAAAACAAATCCACTCTATTTATAATGAAAAATAAACAATATTTAGTCCTCACAATATGTTGATTTAGATAAATACTATATTATTTTTATATAACTATTAAAGATTTTGGTGGATAAAGACATGGGTCTAATTTATTATTATGTCTTTATTTTGAAGTATTGTGATTTTGTAGAATTTTCCTGTTTTTTATTTAAAAATCATAGTTTTGTCAAAAGTCTAGATATACTATGTTACATTTTACTGTTTTAGTTAATTACATCATTATATGTAACTTAATTTACACATTCTTAGACTGTTTTGAATTATTTGTTAAAGAAAAAATAAAAATATTTTAATTATATTAAGAATATAATTAGTTTAGAGATGTATGAAACAAGCTATATTTTATATAAACTATTTTTTTAATTTTAGGCTGAGGTTATAGATTCTAATAATGAGAAATACAATAAAATATTATAATAATATTTGAGTGTACTATTAACAATGATAGTATAAGCAGCTATATGAAGCTCATTACAGATTGTTCCTCCGATACAGTTTTTGGGTTCAATACAGATTTTTATAAAAATCTAAATAAAAATAGATATAAAAAAGTAAGAGAAGTTGATATATTCTTAAAACAAAAACTATTCATCTCTGTTTATTTTGAAGAAAAAAAATCATTGTGGTTTAGTTTATGTAAATTGTATTCATAAATGCATCAAGTATAATGGTATCTTTGAAGGAAAATATTTTAAATACTTAAAATTAATAATGAATTACTTAATAGATGAATTTGTTGATAAAAAAAAATTAAAGATTTTCAACCAAAAGATTGGTTATTTATAAATATGAAAGATTGGTCATTTATAACTATGAAAGACTGCCTACAAAAAAATGATCGTCGAATTCAGCATTTATTTGTAAGTCTGCCAATTACTTATCAAGACTTGCTCCATTAGATTTTACACTTATGAAATTGAAAAGATTTGGTTTCAATATTTTAATGAACTTAAAAGAAATAAATCAGCAAGATATTTATTTGAAACTTAACTACTGTTATAATAATTAAATGATACATATGTTTTATAAGACTCGATGTGTTAAATTATGAATAATTTTTATTTAATGTTAATAACTAATAAGTAGGTACTAAGTTTCAATGCATTATTACTTCTGTTTTTTAAAAAGGGAATTTTGTTTTTTATTTTTAGCATTTTTAGCTTTATCTGAAGTTTAAAAATAGGTATATTACTTCCACAATAAGTAAATTACTAATTTATTATATATTTAAGTATATTTGTTAATTATTTTAGCAATTTATTATTAAATGTTTAAATTATTAATAATTAAGCCATTTTGATTAAATATTATTAATAATGAATAATGTTTTTTTATTTTTTTTATTTTAAACAACCGCCAACCACATACAATATTTAAAAAAATTTAAAATGTGTATAGAATAAACTATATGAAGTGAATAAGAGTTTTAAGGATATGAAAACTATAGGTCTATAGTTAAGTATAAGGACAAACACAAAGCAAACCTAGGTTTAAATGTTTAATCGGTAAAATTTAGAATTGCTTCCTAACTTTGTTTCTATCAGAAAATATCAGTTTTTGACTTTTTGAAATTCTAAAATATACAAATTAATTTAATCAAAACCTAAATGTTCATTGAAATTTACACTTTTACAAATGAGAAATGGTAAATCTTAGAATAAACTATTTTATAGTTAATTTCTGAAATACATTTAAAAAAAATCTGTTAAAAAAACAAAATGTCCATTTAAAAGATAGTTATTATTAAAGACCGGATTTATATATTTTTACATATCGTTACTGGGTCTATGCAGTCTTATGAGAGTAAAAAATGTGGACAATTCGTTTAATTCTGAGTTCATAGAAAAAAGTTTTTTTTGCATATTTGAGAATATTTCATAGGTTAGAGAATATTTAACCCATTTAGCATATTTTAGAATATTTTATAAATTATGTGAAAAAAATATTTTATTATTATTATTTATTATTTATTTTACCCTGAAAATCATTGTGATAAAAAAAAAACATCCAACTCATGATAGCACTTAATCATAAATCACCGTACTGTTCACTAAATATGGTGGCTGATCTGCAATTCTGGCAGTTGTTTTCATACTGATAAAATCAACGTATACGTTTATCAAATATTCAAACATCCAAATTTTATTTTACTCTTTTCTATTTTTAACTCTTGTAATTAGTAATTTTATATGAACGTTAAAATGAATAAATTAAAAAAGTCAGCCAATTTTAAAAACTTATTATGTTTTGCATTAATTATTATTTGTTATTTTTTCATGTTATGACTATAGTGTTTAATACAACATTTAATTAAACTATACCAAAGGAATATTGTATTTAAATTTTAATACTATATAGACTATACTGTTATATTTTTACAATATTCCTACACTTACTGATGTACAATAGTATTCCATTTTAACATGCAAATACCTACCTCATGTTTAAAAGAATGTAAAAAAAAAAATTGTAAAAATGCATATTAGCGCATATATTGATGATTGTTGATTATTTTTGCATATTTTTGAATATTTATGTATATTTTTAAGATTTTTATAAGAATATAATGAGAATATTTGAAGGTTTTTTTAGAGAATATCAGCATCATATTTAAGGTATTTTAAGAGAATATAAATCTGGTCTTTAGTTATTATACAGTAGTTTTAGTGTGTTCAATATTACAATATGAATCATCAGCCATGTCGTTCTTATTATACCTTTTATATTGATGTATTATGTTTTATACTTAAAATAATTCATTTATTAAATACAAATTGTTATATAAATATATACACAAGTTAAAATAATAAATATAACACCTAATAATAGGCAATAGCTATGCTTGATTGAAATCATTCTTGTTGAAATTAAACAATACACTCAGTATAATTAGTTTAAAAAAGAAAGAATTTCACATTTCATTTTTATATCATATATGTTCATAAGAGAAGCATAAATGACACATTACAATATCAGGTGTGGCAGACAGTAGTTCATATAACTATAGCATTATTATGATAATAATTCTTAAAGAGTCAAGATATGTGATAGCTACTGTTTGTTAGTGCGTTATAATTATTATTATTCACAGTATTAAAATTTGTTTATTAATTTAACTTAAACATGTCTGGATTACTTTATTAATCTATTTCATTCAAAAATTCTTAGTTTTTAGAAATAGTTATCATGACTCATTTATGGACAATTTTATCAAAATACAAATCATAAAAAATTCATAACAATTACAAAAACTGAATACAAAAAATAAAAATAAAAATGACTGAAATATATAATACAATTTATTAGTGCAAAACAATCCTGAAATAGTATTGAAAATTGATAAAACAAAATTTTATAAATTTACATACCTAATTCATATCACCTTAAGTCAATAAATAAAATATGATATAGCATGTTTATGAATTTTTGACTCCATAAATTTAATTTTTTTACTTTTTTGGATTTGTTATTTCTGGAATAACTCTTTAAAAATATAAACAATAATTTAACAGTCAATAATAATATGAACAGTATGACAAAGACAACAATCAACATACCTATGTAACCATACCCCATACAGCGTTGCAACTTTGCAAGAAGCGTAATATACAATAAGCACTTCTACGACTGCCACAACAGTTGAAATGTGACGCAAAATAAATAAGCTGTTATATCCCAGATATCAACAGAAGATATAGAGTGACAGACTGAATTATGAACATAACTTTTCGAAAACATATCACGTGACACAAAATATACATATGAATTATTTGTGACTTTGTGAATATTGTTTTTTTTTAAATTATATAGTTCTAGAAAACCAAACCAGGAGGAATCATTTAATGCAATAAATTAGGATATTAAAAAGGTTGAAACAAAACAAGAACCAGACTCAAGTGATAATAATATGGAAATAAACGTGTAGGTTAAAGTCGAATTATAATTTTTAAGTTACATTATCTTAAATTTTCAAATAAATCAAGGTCAAAAAATATTGTAGAAAACCCGGTGACCATATACAAGTTTTTATCATATACCTAGGTCCAGATTTATATTTTTTGACAGAACTTAGAAAACAAAACCCGATTGCCTTTTTTTATCTTTATCCATTCATATATAGTAAATTCACTTTGAAAAATATATTAAATATTCAATATAGACTTGATTAATATTATAAACTAAATTACAGAAAAATTATATCTTATACTTAGGACAGTTAGTCAAACATATTTTCTTTTTTTATTGGAAGGATTTCAACATATTATGTTTATAATTGAACTGCTTGTTAACCTAACATTTATGCAATTTGATATTCTAGTCATGCTTGGATTACCTTATTAACATATTTTAAATTATTAATTATTAATATTATGTAGATATAACATAATGTTTAGGTACTAATATTAAAATATAATAGATTACAATACATAATAGATTTATTATTTTTTTTTTCCAAGGAATAAAAAGTAGAAATGAAGGTTTTAAAAATCAATATTAATGCTTAAACCACCATAGTAAAATCAATAATTATTAACCGATGTTATGATCCTATGATTTTCAAGAAATAAAATTAAAATAATAATAAGAAGAGGATTAAAAATATGATACATTATTAATAATACTAAATTAAAGGTCTGATATATTATTATATATGATTAAATGTACAGTAAAACTAGTTAAATATGTTATATAATTTTGTTTCAATAAGAAAAATATTGAGTGAATATGTCTTATCAGATTTAATATAGAATATTCTATGAACATAATATGTATATTAATATGTTTATCTGTATTTACATTTAAATCTGTTCTTTAGTTATTAAACAAAAAGTTAAAAGTTAGAAGTTTAATACTAGATGTATTGTTTAAAACACTCAGTAATTTTAATATTTTACCATAATTTATAGAACTAGTAATTTTATTTTGTTTAAATATACAATATCTTACGAATATTATTATCATTCTAACAAAAAGTGAAAAGTTATAAAATTTAATTAATAAAAATAGTGATCAAACTCTAATTGATGATTAGTAACACAATATGTTATTATTTTGTATATTTAATTATTAAACTTTTTATTTTAATTATTCATATTATACAGTTGTAATGATAAGTATATAAGATAATTTTAAAACCGTAGCTTGATTCTTAAAATTTACCGAGTGCAGTTTATGATTTAAAGCACAGTTATAATCGCTGTAGATACCAGAATGTAGCAGTAAAGCACGAACGAAGCATACCA
>NW_020271628.1:0-13976 GCF_002803265.2 Melanaphis sacchari
TATATATATATATATATATATATATATATATATATATATATATATATGTACATTAAATTGTATCCACATCTCGATATATCCATCAACTAAATACGTACTATATAGGTAGGTGTATATACATCACAAACTTGCCAAAGTTTAACAATTTATAGGTGTACCAAAAGATATATTATGACGGTATGTATAATATAATATATTCGGATAACATGTCAACCCACCATATTATTAGTGTCATGTCTGTTTATCCATTGACTCTATATTTATGAAATATACAGTTACATTATGATAGTGTGCTGTGAAATTTCGTGAAGACCATCATTCGTATAAAAACTTAAAATTAAAATTCCTAATGTAAACCATTATACATCTCTATAGCGAAGCACAATGATGTAACTACAATATGTATATAATATATATTAATCATTACACACACACACACACATGCATATAAGTAAAACATTTTTACAACAATAGTGTATAATTAAAACGAATTAAGTTTACTTAGTTTACGTTAGATCCTGACAATTATCAAGCACGTTACTATTACAATTGTTTCATATATATATTTATTGAAGATTGATTTATTATAATGGTAACCAAATCGAACTAGGAAAATATATATTTTAAAACCATAGTATCCGATTGTAAACTAACAATTGCATTCACAAATATATATTATGTAAAATATGGAGAGAATTATAGTGAATAAACTGTTTAGAAACGTTTTAGAATAAAAAGCAAACACAATTTATGTATGTAAATTGAATTTATTTATTATATTATATTATATACATCCGGAGGTATATTGCGTGATAAAATCACCATCATGCGCTCGATACTGGATCGATACGAATAACTTATATGTAAAATACTTTTTAAAACCTTTTCCTTCACCGAACACGCGAGTATATCGAATGAGTCGTCTCATAAACACAACTGATACGATCAAATTCACATCGTTTTTCAATTTTATTTTTCATTGCCATTATAATATTGCGGGTTATTTATTCGTAGCAGAAAAAAAATGCGTTCACTGTTAACACAACAACGAAATTCTGGGAGTATTATATAGACATTGAATAATTTGTGATCAATTCATGCAAAATTCGTAACTAGGCCTTCGGTTTGTTAAATTCGCTAATACGAATAAAAGGTTAAGAGTTACATATATGCATATGATGTATATATATATACACAAACATATTATCCTCTAAATGTATTTTATAAATAATCGACGACGACGTTAGTAATAGCACACATTTTTCTTCTAGGGTCAAAACGATAAACGAATTCACGATGCCAGTGTACTAAGGCCATATTTTTAGAAGCTCCGATAAAACTTGCTGGGTACTGCAAAACCAAATAAAAACATACCTATAAATAAATATATATTAAGGTAGAATCTAACATACATGTGCATATATGTTATATACAATACATTCCCTATTTGTTGTCCAGATAATTTTTTTATATTCTAATATTTTGCGTTATTCGTGTTTACGGATATACACAACTATATAACATAATAATAATATATAATATCTATATGCATATCATATCATAAACGAATGATAATCATAATAATTATGCCAGATTGTTCATGATTAATTGGCCAGTTAATCGTCACTATTCGCTCGTTTTGCTGATTTCGATGCTTAATTAGTTACTGTTACTACAACAGCGTACAACTATATGCGGTCGTGTATTATAAATATTATATTACTATAAAGAAGGGTGAAATGACAAAAAAACAAAATAAAATAAATAATAATGTAATGGCGTACGCATCCAACCGTTGTTAATTTATTATACGTCACGCTTATTAGTCGCACGAAAATATTTTCTCGCATAGCCTATTTTATATACAAATTAAACGCGAAGACTATTAAATTCCAAAAATATATTTTTTTTCGGAACGTTTAAACAAATATAGAATACGTATTATTCTAACATTTGTTTATCGTTTACGCTCAATTATAGTTAAGATGGAATTAAAAAAAAAAAAACAAAAAAAAAAAAAAAATAAATACAAATAATGAGATATCTCTACCACTTAACTTGCATCTAAATTTAACTAGATGATACACGATTGTATGACAAGATTATTAGTATATAAAATAAAAAATAATGGTTGATTTAAAAAAAAACAACTTACCTTCAAAAGCTATAAAAGTAATATAATTTTTTTTTTATATTTGACAATATTTTATGGAGAGAAAAAACAAAAAGTAAACAGTTTCTTAACAAATAAAGAGTGTTTTAAATTAATCATTATATACTTGGAAAGTCTATATTTTATTTACAATTCTTGTAACTGTTCCGAATGTTTTGGTATCTTATGACAAGACTTACTATAGGTATATCATCATATCTCCCCCTCCCCTAAGGAGAACGGATCCCGCATATAAACTGCTTTTATAACTTGTAAGCTCCGGTGCAATGTAGATGAAACAAAAACTACAATATATAGAAAATCCACGCCGATTTATATTATGTATATGTGTATAGTCGAGTCGATTTTAAGTTAAGGTTTTCAAGACTTAACTCTCGACTTTTAAGTATGTGTATGTGTACCTCCTACGACGAAGACGACGGCAGCTTAACCGGAAATTCGATGGTCCTTTTTAATTCTGTGTGTCTTTGCGCGAGCTTTTAAAGTTTTCATTATTTATCGTGCCGTTTATTAAAAACAAACAAAACGAAAAAAAATCTACAAAAGCGTTTGCGTATTTTACGACCGCAGTATACAGCACACGCTAAACTTGAGAAAATATACATTATTATTTCATAAATCAACTGTATAATATTATTACAAGTATAACGTATGCGCGTATACGCGCAAGTTTAATATATCTATATCGTTTATGCGCACCTTCAAGTACTTAAAATTCATTTTATAATTTGACTATCTTGTTCATGTGTTATAGGTATGTGATTTATGTTAAAGATTGCTTTTCTTGAATATAATATATAACAGCACCCTAGTGACCTCGATGCCAGGCGATGCACGCAGTTAAAATCGCTAACTATATATTAATTTTTTCTATGTTTCATTTATTATAAATGAATTTATATTATTTTTACTATTAATAAATAGCATTTATTGTGTTATATTAGCTCTGCACACACGGGGATAAATAAGAAACTTTAACATCATGTTATATATGTAGATCGGAGTGGCGCTATATGTACACACGTTAATGCTGCGTCGTACATTATATAATATTGCAGGATATATTATGAAACTCAAAACACTTGATAATGGGTCGTTACTTTTTAACTTTTGGGTCTAATTTCTACTGTTTGCAGGCCACTGCCATCACGAGGGTTCTGTAATAAGAACTAATTGACCTACATTCTAACTCTTCTTGTAATATCATTTCAAAACTATCCATTTCATTTATATATATATATTTGTAATTATCGACAAAGTTCGAATGATTTTGTTAAAGAACGCTATGTTCATATGATTATATGATCTAATATTATGCTAACTTGTTGGTTCGTTTCTCGTTAAATTTTTGGTAAATTTAAATTATTACATTTTTCATGTGATTTATATATCAACAATTTTAAACGTTTCAAAATCGTCCGTTTTCAACTATTATTATTATTATGTTATTAGAATCACAGGCATATATAATACTACTTTGATTAATGAACTGCCACGCGTTTCGCGGCTTAAAAATCATAAAACTTTATGTATTATGTACGCCATGACGATCTAATTTGACAAATGCATATTACTATATGAATAAAATGTTACTCAGATGTAGATATATTTTTTTTATCCCCAATCATTTTCATACACATGCATAAAATATACGTCTGCCTTTATGAGCATTTAGCACGTTATCAAAAGAAAACAAAACAAACTATATACACATCATCCCCTATTATCCCCTCCAACCGCCACTCGATCTGTGAGTCCGAGAATTTTTGTGTGTACAGCAACCATTTTAATGCTTGCAAACCCTGTAATGGCGTCGTTAGTGTCTGAACTTTCACAAACGACGTACTAGTAATTATGCAAATGGGAATGCTGGTACTTAGCGAAGTTTAGGTTGATCTATTATCTCGGATGACAGGAAAAGAAAATACCATCATCCTCATATAGTGATAATATTTTTATTAATATTGTTTTTTTAGTATCCAACGTATACAATATATACATATACTACACAGAAGTGTTGTTATATTCATTACTTTTTTCACTGGTAGAAATAACATGTAAATATAAATATTATCGATAATGAGTACCTAAGTGTTATTAAAATGTGATGTTTGCCCTTATTTTTGTTTTCTATGTACAAAAATGTATAGGAACAATGTATGTGTATTCGTGTAATTAATAGCTTATTAATTTAATGGTGTTCCAATCACAAACGATAAAACAATTGTTTTTTACGTAGTGCTTAATTTACCTTATGACAAATAGTGAGGAGCAAATCCAATGTATAATCAATTAAAAATTATTATTGGCAAAACTTTTTTAATTTTAATTAATAGTTTGGTTAATTATCACATTTTTCATTTTCACAACGTGTATCCTTAATCGTTTTCAGAATATATATGATACATTATGTATAGTATAACCTTGGGCAAATTCTTTTCAATTCTCTGATAATTTTAAAATTTTTCTTAAAGTTTATTCGTCTGAAAATGGCGTGATCGTTTAATTTTCTCCCGTTTAATATAAAATAATCTTCTCTTCTCTGTCGGAAGATTAATGTTTTTTTCTTTTAATTATTTCTCGCTAGGCGTCTTTGTAATAGCGGAGTAAAACGCCGCATGTATATATCTATATAAACTGTTCGATAAAATTAATGTAACCGAATTTCATAAACAGCGGTGAATTGGATTTATGATGGGTCGTTCAGAGTATAAACACCTGAACCTGATCACTAATCATAAAAAAAAAACAAAATAATAATAACCATAAAAACAGCAATATTTTCGGCGCTGGTATGTTTTAATTACTGGAAAAGTTTTTATTTTTTTTTTTTTTTTTTTTTTAACGAAAAGCTCTTCATTTGGCCATATTAACAATATTGTCAACGTCACTCAGTACCCGATTTAACAATACATTATAATTATATTAGGTATACATATGTACACAAGTTACAGGACGGCAAGTGTGTCTACTGTACCGGAATTTTAGATACACATTATTTTCTTTATCTGTGTATAAAAGATTTAAAAATTTCTAGGTTAAGTTACAGGGTTATAATAATAGCGATAATATCTTACACCAACGACACATTCAGAAGATATACCTTTTGCATGGGGTTAAAGATTATTGTGTCTCGATCTTCTCTTGATAATATGCACGTTCGACATTTTCTGTTGGCCCACGCTATTCCTAAAAAACATATATAACAGTTTGACATTTTTCTCGTACAATAAACAGATAATATTTTATAAAAATATTTATGGTACAAAAACACACCACCCCGTGATCGTCCATGCGAGACTATTATTGCAGCGCGCTCTTTTTTTTTTTGCGTGAAACACATTTTTACGATCATTTTTCATGTTTTTGACAAAAACGAAATATTTATATATGTGTATATTTACATATTATATTTAATAGTTTGTTATTAAAAATTATTTCACTACATATTGTTTGTACCGATTTTATTTGTATCGTGTATCTTTTATTACGTATTACATTACAATAGTATAGGAGTATCAAAAAGTTCAGTTATTTTTTTCCTACTCATGTCTTGCAGTAGTCACTTAAAATAATTTAAAATTTTTAATGTATACAATCATTATTAACTATTGGTTCTATATTTTTATTTTTTATAAATCGACATTTTCATAAAAAAAAATATGAATATATTTCTTTCACCAATTAATCACAAAATGCGAGTTTACAAAAATGACCCTGTATATAGTAATATTATGTTTCATTCGCATATTTTATGAAACTTACTGTATCGTTGAACACAATAATTCATGTTAATTAATTTGCCTTTTTTTTTTTTTTTTTAGTTAACCGAGTCTGACATTAATTTATTATGATTTCTATAACGAATAAATTATTGAATGAATGCGTATATAACCATAATAAAACGATAATTTACGATTGTGACACTGTGTCTGTGGTTGATAACAGTTCTAACTTTCCATTGAGAATTGTTTACCGAACTGTGTGGCAATATTTTTATAGTTATTATTAAAAACCATAATAATTTTACTGAAATCCTACTTGGTGTCTTCAAACGTTTTACTGCAATGTGATTATCCAGGGGGACTTTGTAGAAAACTTTTTACAGAAAGTATATCAAAGAAACCGTTGATTATTATTGCCGAAAAACTACTAATGGTAAAATATATTTTCTCCCCTTTGTTATTCAACGATTAAACGACTTTAAAAACCAAAACTATTTGAATTAATACTACGCCAGGCTCCTCAGAATCGCGCGCCGTGCCGTGCGCATATCTTGAAAATAACTCGACCGATCTCTATAGCATAACTCTCTAGTTACGTTCAAGCCATCTTTGTATTAAAGTCTTTTAGTAACAAAAAAAATAAAATGAAATTTACCCCTATGGATACGTAATTTATTATAGACTATTGTATAATACAAATTTAATTTTTTTAGTTACTCAAAATGTACGTTTTTGATAGTAAATTAATGACAAGTAAAAATTATTATCGCAATAAAATCATTAATAGAACTTCAATATGAATTGAATACTACATAATTTTATCTCGATGATGCTGAGTTTAAAAAAAAATGTATTGTTATCGCTTCAGATAGATAGCGATGATACATAATATAGATTTGCGGGTATGGGTGTTTTGATATTTTTCTACGCGCTAGGTAGGCATTATGAATATTATCATAAGTGTTTAAATTCGTTTGAATCTCATTTTTAAAAAACACTTAATCACGTTTCGATTATGACATAATAATTTATTTTCAACGTATCCATGTATATAGTTATAACTTAAAACTCATAAATTATATATATTGATCATTTAGTCAACTTAAACTTCCTATTTTTTGTTTCATTTTTATTTTTACTTCTTTAAAAGTTTTAATTCAAGGGAACAAAATCAAATTTAAATCTGTTTTAGAATTCACTTATAAACACACACGTTGGTACGTTGGAAATTAGTTTTTAAGTCATGATAGACTCTTTTGTACACTCCGTTTTTATACTTCATGTATATGTTTCTAACAAGTTGGTCACATGCCGCTACACGAGAGTATGACTTAAAATAGGTACTTATAGCTGTTTAATGCTCTGTCGGTTTTGGGCCACGTGTACATGCAGTAATCTTATATTTACGTAACACTCTCATTTTGTTGGTACATATCTGTGTTATTAATGAAATAAATGCTGTATATATATATATATATATATAGCTACTTAAATTCAAACACTTAATATTATATATTCCATAATGTATACACCTTCCTGAGTAGCTATAGTAAATGTTTCCATGTACTTTGTTTTATTGCATAATAGCAATCAATATTTTTTAATTTCATATTTCAAAACAAAATATTTTTCTCGACTTTATGATGTTTTTACAGAATATTGAATTATCGATAGGTATCTATTATTATATATAATAAAAATCGATAAAAGCTAAGATGAACCGCCGTGCTGCGAAAATGCGTACCTACCTAATGAGTATATCATTTTTCATGTTCAAAATATACTATATAATATGTACGTATAATTTGTCGATATCTGTTTCATTAATAATTTTTTCGATTAAATATTCTGCTGCGGAGTATGAACTTAAACGGTACAATGGTTGCGATTTATAAGATAAAATACTTTATCCGTTTAAAAATCCACCCCTACAAAAGGTGATCTTCAATGCTTGAATCTATTTTTTTTTTTATGTTTTAATTAGTGATGTACCCATATAATACGAGTATTATTCTTCCAGAAAATCGTATACGTTTGAGTATGTGCTCGGCACAGGTACCAAAGCGTCATTGACACACTCACATTGTATTGTATACATCCATCCACAACTTGTGTGTGTGTGTGTGTGAGAGAGAAGAGGAAAAACGATCGTCAGCAGCACGTGCTTCATCACCGTTAGGGTGCAGGGGTGTGACGAAGTCTTTGTGGGTGGTATGGGCTGCCGCGTCGGTGGCAGAGAAGTATACGTACGCACGTGCGTGTGTCATTGACCTCTGATGCTACGTCTGGCCGTCGGTGGGGTTTGCGCGCGCGTGAGTGGGTCACACGCAATACCATCGTCTTTGACGGCGGCCGCGCGCACGACGGTGGCAGCGGTAGACTGCTTTTGCGCGAGTGGGTTGGTCGTTGTCGGCGGCCTTTGCGGTCGGAGGGTGATAGTGGCAAAACGGGACCAAAGACGACCCGATCAGCTGCGCTCCTCCTCTACAGCTTCCACAGCCGTCTACTCGTGAATTAGCTTTTTGTAGGAAAAAATAAAATTTGAAGCTTTACGCGATCATCATCACTGTTTCTCTCTCTTTCTCTCTATCTTATTTTTCTGTATGTACGTATATATTTATATACGAATCGATCTATTTTACGTAAGACATTCACAATTTCACAATTTCAGCAAGTATTGTACTAAGAGTTTTGAAATTTTATCTGTTACTTAATTATTTTAAGTTGTTTTAAACAATATTTTCGGAAAATATTTTGATCGCAGAAAATCTAGACACAAAGTTTATTAATTTTATGTGTTTTAAGTTTAGATGAGCAGAGTTTAGTGGACCAACATTTTACGAAGTAACCCTGTATCACTCCTTTCCACTCATATATACTGATAAACTTTAAATATTTATAACCAATTAACTACTTGTATAGATAGAAATACTCTGAATATTATACTCAGCTTAATAATATGAAATTTAAAATGTGTGCTTACAATAAAAAAAGAAACAATGATAAAAAATATGTTCAATGTCATTAATATTCTCTTTAAAGAAAATTAATATATTATGTTAAATGGATAACTTGGTGTGTGTGTGTGTGTATTTATATAATAATGTATTCATACATTTAATAATAATATATTAGGTATAATACGACAGTCGGTTTCTTTTTCATTCTTTACAGAATTGTGTCATCTAAGTCATTGTTATCAGCTATGCAAATTGTCTGATAACAATATGTATTTATACTTAAATTATTCTACACGTTTCTTTTTTTTTTCACATCACATACCTTTATATTTTTTATTTTCTTATCGCCTTACCGATTTGTATAGGTGTATCGCGTACATTGGGTGCATAAAAAACAAATGTTGTACAGTTTTGTCTCATAAGTGTAAAAAATATAGTGTAGGTGTATATTATGTTTTATTCTACCCTTAAATGGAATTCGTCATCGAACATCACCGGTGTTGTACGGCGTGCATAATAATTGTATAATTATTATATATAATACTACAATATAATATTTATTATTTATTGTACATAGCGGCTACGCAGACTATTGAAATTATATTCCCCCGACTACCTACAACATTCATTTGTATTTTATACACCGTGACGCTGAGATTAATAATCGCAGTTTGTATTATTATATAATGTACTCCGCTACGAAACGTGTAAAAATAAATACTACGTTATAATAATTCACTCCACGAACTAACTTAATATTTTATAGAGCAAATACGCGCGTTTTATACTCAACTATATTATATATTAAGCGTCGCTTATTTTATATATAGGTATATATAATATGATGCGAGTTTTGTCTACTGATAGGAGCAATATAAATTCGATTAAAACGTTTGCAACCGCTGTGTGCGAATAACGTCGTAAAATCTTGAGTTTGAAAAATTCATTACTCCAACCGGTATTATATAATATATATGTGTACCTACCTACACACACACACACACATATACATATACAAAAACCCGCGTTTTAAATTAATCACGTTCAAAATATTATAAAATATATAACGTACGGAATATCCCTTGACAATTCATTACTAATATAAAGTGGTGTTATATAATGGAGTTTACATTATTACTTACAGTGCTTTAAAATAATACTTATATATAAATGTATATTCGTGGGTCACCACCATATAATATACGAGTATGTATAATACATATATTATATTTGTAAAGGACGTACGTCCGTTTTATAGATTTACAATTTTTAAATGCATTTCGGTCGGTTGAATTCAAATCGATGATGCTGCTATAATTTCTCTTAGCCCGTAAATACTTTTTATACTAATGTAATATATTTACAATGGAAATAATAACATTATTGTTATTTTTGTATTGCAGTTCACAAATTACTTCGAAATTAATTATCTCGAACTCCAATTAGATTCTTAAATTGTAAATTATTATTACGCATCCACTTATTAAATCTTTCTGCCTTGACTATAATGTTATGTCGTTTTATTGTTTAACATAATTTTATTTACAAAATATAATAAGCAGTATATCTATAATATTGTTTTAAAATTAAACATTACCTAAAATAATAAATAATTATTTTCCGTGAAAGGTATTAATAAGTATTTTATTATGCTATTTCAGTGTTGAAAACAAAATTACACTAACTTACTGTTAAAATCAATAATAATATTTATGTATTAATACAATAATATAATATACCTGATATGGATTGCGCGTCGAACTGCAAACGTGTTGTGGCTCTATATATATATACAAAAGTATAATTTTTACTACTCGAGGTATGTTAGGAAGCATATACAACCATTATTAGAATATAAACAATATGCTCGTGCATTGATGCCAAAACACTTTATCGTGACTTATTCTACTTTGTGGGTTAGTTTAGACTAAAAATAGTAATAAAATAAATTATTTTTTCCCTTCTGCTTTTAATTATAATATTTTTTATTTTTATTTTAAATATTATTCATATTCATAAATATAATATTAAATTAAATTTACTTTTATTATATTATTATTATTATTATTATTATTATTATTATTATTAGTTAAGTTCAATGTAACAACTGTAATGTTACTGCAGCAAATAACGCAACACACATAATTTTTCATTTGCAATACTATTGGACCGATGAAGATAATAGTAACAAATTAAAAGAAATATACATACGTAGGCTGCATACTAATTTACGTCCTACTTTGATTTCTTCTTAAATATAATATAAGTACCTAATAAAGATTGTTTTTATTTTTTTTTTTTTTCAATTAATTTTAAATCTATTATTTAATGTAATGTATAACTTATTACATTAAAAACTGATACACGACTAGGCTATTTAAAACAATACTCATAAATGCAACTCATCTACTTTAAATAATACACTGTCTTAAAGTCATGCACCTTAACGATAAGTGTGTAAAACTTGCGACATAAGTGTACGGTAGGAAGGAAGTCCGTGCTAAAAGAGGCTGTGTATTAAAGTCCATCGTAGAAAACGTCTTATTTCCTCGTAATGATTGCGTAGCATTGTAATTCCTGGGTATACGACATTATATAGCTATATAATATCCGAGCCGGAAGCAATTGTTTTCGTAGTATATAATAAACTTTTTTCTTCCTTTAAAATTTTTCCACGCGCTGCTAACGTTTCCATGCTGCCGCCGCCGCTACTGACCTGGCATTGTTTAGTGTTTTTTCTATAATAAAAGAATCTTTTGAAGACATTTTTGTCCATCCGCTGTGTCGATAATAATGCGAACGCAAAAAAAAAAATAAACTAATTCCATTTTAATGAAATAATAAATATTTGTTGTGAAATATTTACTTCGATTTCTGTCTGAACTACGTAAATAAAGAACAATTTTGACCGTTTTCTTCGCGTAAATATTGGTTAAATATACACCTATATAGGATAGTAACTTATTATGTATTTTATTATTATTTTTTATTATTTTTTTGATAAAATAATTTACATTCTTTTTTCAAGCGTTATAAAACTAAGGTAACGTCAAAAAATTTAATACCAAGCACTTAATTGTCTTTTTGTAATATAATGTGTATAATATATTGTATGTAAAAATTTATTTTTTATTTTTTTATCGAAGAATTTTGCACTATCATAAATATTTAGATTTCTTTCTCCTTCATTATCAATTTTTTTTTTTTTATGTAAAGACCATTAAAACAACACGTGAAAATTGCGTATACTGTTCACTATATAATGTATATCAAACTGTAAAGTATCGAATGCATTGGAATATAATATCTCGAAAGAATTTGAATGAGATTTGAAAATGAAAATTATTTCTGAACATTATGTAACATCTGTCTGGGACATAGTTAACACATTGTACAAATAATGTATATTTTATATATAGTCGTACATTATGTGTAGTTTTTCGGTTTGGTTATATTGTGAAAATATAAAGCGCTTAAATGTTGTATTCGCACAATCTATAATGACCCGGTTCACACGTTATCATTGTAACGTAAAACATTGGTAAACAGAAGAGTATAATGCACTGTGGTGTGTCTCGTATTTACATATATTACTACTTTGTATTATCGAGCCTCAAAATAAAATGGTTTTCATTCTTACTTTTTACTTTTTGTATAATAGATATAAATTTTTTTTTAACTGTAGTGAAATACTCGATTAAGCTCTATAATTATACACATCTTTATTTATCTTGTGTATACATAATTAAAATATAAACAAATTATCTTACTATATAGAACTATAGTTTAGGTTTCCAGCTAACTATTTAATTAAAATATCATACTGTAACTGTAATAGTCAGCTCTGCATTTCATGCCTATATTACAAGTTCGGAAAAAAAGACGTCATCGAACCCTATATACACACGTAAAATAAAATACATACAATACAAGTACAACATAATATAATATAATATATATATATATATATATATATACATATATAGTATATATTACAATGAGTAGAATTCATTTTAAGATATATATAAATTTCAAAATCGACCTAAGCGAAAGTTTACAATTTAAAATTCAAATATACGATCCTTTTGTGTGAAGTGCGTATAGAATGAATGGATGTAGATAGAACAGAGAACGTTCGCCAAAGAGAATTTAAAATCATCGTGAAAAACACCCGTCAAAACGATTTAACACTTTAAAAGGTAAAAAAAACCTGAGGCGACATTGTGGACTTGGGCCAAGGATTGTATATATATATATATATATAGGAATAAAGGATTCATGTGCATCGTGAAATATGCTATATAAAAGACCGCAGGTAAACAGTTATAGTAGTCTGAGCTTTGTGTATATTTACATGCATGAAGAGAGTAACCGTATTCTCTCATTATTTTCTATGTTAGCCTTATGTGAATAACACAGTGACCTGCACTATATTATTTTACGTTAAAAGTAGGTACATTATAATAATGACCATATTAATATCAAAACACGACCGACCGATCGCGGGAGAAAAAGACGACAGTTGACACAAGCACAATTAATACATATTATATGTAAAATAATTCTTTTGCCACCCGTTAAATTAAAATACTCTGGACAAAAACTGGCTGTCTCTTTATATGTTAGAAAATATATTTAAATAAGAACATATATATTATATCGTATTTTATCTAAACTTGAATAATTATATGATTTCAAAAGTAATTTGCACGTTATTAATATTATTTTTTGCAGAGGGAGATAGCGCCAGGTCACATAATACTTAATTAAATATAAATCTTTTCTGTAGACTTTAATAAAGTAATTTATTAAGTATTAAAATATAATGTACGAACAAAATACTCGAAATCAATATAAATAATGCGAACGTCGTAACGTATAGTTAAGTATAGTTAAAATAATAGTATGCCAAATGATGATTAAAATGCGTGCCTAGTATAATTTTGACATGTTTCTTATTTGATTGTGGGGAGTGTCATGTCACCGTCATGGCTTAAGTGAATTGTACTCAGTAGCGTATCTATATGCAGGCACTATAATAGCAGCGACACATTTTAAGGGGTGGCAACATTTTTTAAGTGTAGTTTTTTCTTTATTGATGGTATTGGATTGTTGCTG
>NW_020271629.1:0-16347 GCF_002803265.2 Melanaphis sacchari
CCGGGCGGGACCCGCAGAGTCATCCGGGTCTACTTCCCGGAGGAGATAACCTCGCGATTATACAAAGGGGCTGAGTGTCTCCGGGGTAGCTCGGAAGAACTGGTTGAACCCCGCAACACACGGAAAGATATCAGCACTAAAATCATCCCCCCGAGAGTCGACGAGTCGGCTCCCCGGGGAGAGGTCACGTGCCATTGGTCGACCTAGGCGTGAAGGCCCGTAGAGCGACGTTTTCGCCGCCCCCTGGATCAGGCAAACGCCTCGGTCTGTAGCGGACGCATACGGAGCCCAACCCCGTATGCCGCGCTGTCGACCGGTGTCGGTAGCGGATGTTCCGCCCTGGCAGTACCAGGCCCGAGAACCACCGCTGATGACTAGCGAAACCAGGCTATGGTTTCGCTAGGTTATATGGCCGACCAGTCCCAAGACATTTTGTTTCAATAACGCGTGTAACGGCGTGTGCACTTACTAGTGCAGTTTGCGACACCACTCGCGAGGTGTATGGGAACTATAATTTTATAATTTTTTTGTTTAGTGTCTGTTGTTCGAGCATAATATTGCTCCTAGTTTTTCTTTAGTTATTCCGGTAATTGTCGGTTGTTTTTTACGCTTTTTGTTTTGATCGTTTCGTATAAAGTGTGCGTACAGACTGGTACCATTTTTAAGTTGAGCTACCAAAAAGTTTCTCTTAAAGACAGTTTTTCTGTGGTATTGACTAAATACACGGCCGCTGTTAAACTTGTGATAATTTTAAACCGTTATCGGTACAACGATCACAAACTTCTATGCTATCTTGTGTCACTTACTAATTAACCGAATCGGTGTGATACGATATGTGCGGCACACGATGTATAAACTGCGTTTACAGAAATCCTTTACATTCTTTTTTACGTAGTATACACCGTGTGCTTAGTGATTGTATAATTTACTAGTAATATTTCATTATGCCCCCAAAATTGGATACATCACTTAAGCCTACTACAAAAACCCTATCTATTCGTACCGATGGCAATACCAAATCAGCTACTGTATCCAACGAAGACTTAATAGTTATGTTGAAAGCGTTTAAAGTTGAAGTATTGTCTTCTAACAAGGCAATTACTGAAACTCAAGCTAAACAATACCAGGACTTAAATGCTGACTTGACGCATGTTTCGAAACAAATGGTTGAATTAAAAGCTAGACTTTAAACTAGACTAAGTAATGAAGTTGATGCTTTGAGGGCAAAAGTATCCAGTTTGGAAAGTATCACAATCGGCTGTTTCGCAAGTTCCCAGGAAACATTTGCACGTGAAAAATGTCAGTCTAATTTAATTTTATACAACATACCTGAGTCTATTTCTTCAGTAATGACTGAGCGTATCGCAGATGACAAATCTACTATTGGTCAAATACTTGGGCCACTTGGTAATGCTGTTTCGCAAAACATAAAGCTTTTCCGCCTTGGAAAACCACGTATTGACGTGCCTCGTCCTATCAAAGCTATTCTTGATAGTAAAGAATCTGTATTTACCTTGTTCACTGCGTTCAACGCTGCCAAACGATATTGTACTGTCTTTCTGCCGTTTATACATTGTTATCGTTTTTTCACCTAGTTTTTAATTTTAAATTGCTAAATAAATATAATATGTGTACATACTATAAATATATTCAATGCCTCAATGGTATATTAAAGTACACGAAAATAGATTTTCAGCAGAAATGGTTTATATATCAACTCTATTGTGAACACGTATGTTATGTTATTTTTTGGAGGGTTAAAAAATCAACTAAATAAAAAGCAAAGAAAAAAAGCATATGGAAAAAAAACAAGTTAAACATTTTACAGTACATAGCCTCGTTTATAATAACAAAAATTACTACTATTGATAACCTAACCCATGTTATAGCATAATATATACGATATACCTATAAAGTTTAAGGTAGGTATATACAAAATGACAATAAATAACTCGTTAATATTCTTATTACTACTGCAGCTCGAATAACGGCTTACTACAGCAACGTGTTTCCAAATCGCTTACCGATTATAGATTACAAAAATTACCTAAATATAATATCTCCGACTTCAATCTATCCAAAGCTACGAGATTACAGATCGGCTGTGTTCATTACAGTTACATAACAATTCAACGTTTTTTCTTTTTCTTATTAAATTAATATTATTATTATATTTTTACTACCTAATTGAAATGCCACATCAAATAATAAAATCTAATAAAAATACGAAAAAAGTTTGTTTTAATGGCCACGTGTATACAAAACATTACAGTACGTTAATATTTGATGTTTGAAGGTGCTTTAAGGCGTCAAGTTTCAAGTGTCCTGGCAAATTAAAAATATCGAAAGAAAATCCCAGAGAAATACCAATAATCGATAAAGCACATACTCATCCTCCAGACACACATGAAGTAGAAGTCAATACTTAGCACGAATGAAACATAAGGCATAAACTACGTCAACAAATCCAATTGAGATTTACTATGAAGAACTTGGAATCTTGGATAATGAAACTTCAGCTAAGATGCCACCAAAAACAATTACTAAAATAACTCTTCGAAATCAACTATTGCAATACACCTACCCGTTTAATAAAATAAAGTGACTGTCGATATTTATATCTAATTCTATCCAGTTAAGGAGCAGTTGGTTAGATATTCCCACTACATGAACCGGTTTTAAGGACCGGGTTGTTGAACTGATACAAATAAAGTTTTCTAAGTTATATTTTACAGGTTCTAGAAACTTATGACCTGCGCTCATAAACTAATACAATAGAAACGATACTATAACAACGTATTACAAGGTTTATTTAAATGACTTGATATTAATATACGTAATTATACAGTACACTATCACCTGAGTAACCTTATTCTTTAGAGTAGTATTTGAAGATCGCAGGTGTAGCGGAGTACGAGTTGAAGCGATTGAATAAATTACGATTTATCTATAAGGTAGGTTATTTTACCTATAGTAAATCAAATTAAAAATATCACTTAAAAATACAGAGATGACTATTGTCTGTATCTCATGAACTAAACTCGACTGATTAGCTATTTCAATGATTTGCATATACTCGTATTCTACGTTCCTGTGTTTTTCCGATCTAAGCAAAAATCGCAGAGTGCAGCATAAATGACGCGTCAGTAACATAATGTATATCGTTATACTATAAAAAAATAATTTAAAAGAACCCAGATAATTAGATGACTGTATAATCGAAGGTAAGATGAAATGCTATATTATTATTTAGGTAATTAAATAATTAAATCGTTATAATAGTTTAATAATATTTAATTGATTGCTATCTACGAGTATACCGTTTTTTTAATATGTCTAAATGTTAATAATATAAAATATTGTGTAATTACGACAAAACATTTTTATTAATTATTTTTAATTTAAATTATAGGTGACTCACAAATGATTAACTTAGATTACTACTAAAAGATAGTATAGAAAATCGATTTGAAGCCAGAGTATCATACTCGCCACTGATGAAGGGTTATTAAAACACCTCATCGAGGCAATAACATAGATTTTCGATGGTAACTTTGCAACGACACTTTCTATTTTTCAACAATTATATGTAATAAGAGTCAAAATTCATGATTTATTTATAACTGCAGTATATTTTTTATTAGAAAAAAAACGCAAACTACTTATGAATATATGTTACAATTGTTACTTGATGCATGTCATAATCAAAACTTTTATCCAGACCCTATTATCAATCATATTGACTTCGAAAAGGCAGCTATAAATGCAGTCACGTCTATATCAGGCGAACATGTAAATATAAAAGTTTATTTTTTTCATTTAATGCAAAGTACCTATAGGAAAATACAATCCCTTGACTTATTAAATTTATACATGGAGAATGAAAATTTTAGTTTGTTTTGCAGAAAAATTGATGCTCTAGCTTTTTTACCTGTTAATAATATTCCCGCTGAAATGGACTAAATTAAAAGTATTATGCCAGATGAGGCTAGATAACTAGTGAACTTTTTTGATCAAACTTAAATTTCGGAAATAAATAGAGCAATTGGAATTTCACGGCCAGGTAAAAAACCACATTTCGAAATATTCTCTCAATTTTCCCACCTGCTACGTGAAATGTACATGAAATAAATCTTAAAAATTTAAAGCGTACCTACTAATAATCAAACAGAAGGATTTAATTTTTTTAATTTATTAGCTATAATGATCCCTTTACTTGGACTCCGACTAAAAAAAATTAGACTAGAGATACAATCAGATAACACTAAAATAGCTCAATTTGGTATAAGTAATTTACAACCAAAAAAATAAATATATATATATATACATATATATTACGAAAACATGCAAGAAAAGTTATTTTTACTGTGTACAAGATACAATAATAATAATTATAATTAAATCGAACATTTCTTAAATGATGTAGCTTACTCGTATAATATATTAAGTTTAAACAAATACATTTGATTTAATTTTTTTATCAAACTATTTGTGATAATTATTATTTACATTTAAAACATCTTTTTAATCATGATAATAATAATAATAATAAATAGTCTAAAACAGAACAAGAAAATAATGAATTTATTTTGTTTATCATACTATATATTTGTTGTTAAAGAGTAAACACCATATTGTGAATAATATTGTTTATTCTTTTTTGTGGAAGGATAGGTTAGAGATTAATCGATTATAAAACGTTTGAAGAAGTATTATTATTTTCCATTCATTAGTTAACGTCATATAGTTTTTATTCTTCACTAATATCAATTTACCAAAATGATTTTTTTTAAGTGTTATTTAATAACTATTACAATTACAATTCTCTCAGTTTTGATTATTCCAACGTATTCTTTCTATGCAGGTATGGTCAACAATTGATGAAAAATTATCATTTTTTATTTTAATTTGTATTGTAAAAATATGCATCCATAATAATTTGTAGAATTAGTTATGATTAAATATTTATTTTTATATTGTTTTAAAATAAATTCAGTATACTCGTAACTACTTAAAATTGGAAAAATGTATGCAAAATAATCAACATGATTGTTGATTTTTATCTATTGGATTTTACATAAAAATTAATGTATAGTAATTAATAGTATACTTTTTTGTTTTTCAGAGCTTTGTGAAAGTAATATTTTTTATTTTTTATATTAAACTTAATATAGTAACAAAGATTAGTTTTAATATTAAGTAGGTATTAATAGGTTTTATTTAATATCTATTTCATATTCTTAGATGATGGATGAAATTAGGTACTGACCATTATCCAAATGAAAATTTCAAAAAAATCAAAAATCTCTAATATGCTGTCAATACTCATTTTTTTTTCAGTTTTGTAGTCGATTTGTCGTAGTCAAAAATTATTGAAACATATTTAAAATTACTACCTTAATTACTTTATATCAATTTTCAATTGTTTACGACTAATAGAAATTAAAAATAAATATTTTTCACAAAATAATTTAAACTAAGTGCTGGTAAAATACATAAAATATTCAATTATGATTCAAAGTGCTTTACTGAATGTATTAATTTTATAATTATATATTTATTTATTTTTGTGTGAATATGTTTGTATAACATACCTACAACAAATTATTAACCTTATTGTAAACGTAGTTTTACTTAATAAAAATTGAATCATTTTAACATTGAATAGCTATTTTGAAAAAAGGCCCCCTCTTAGTGAGTAAGTAGTTGTTATTTACAAAGTAGTAATTTTATTCTATATAAAATATTTTTTAAGGCATAATTATAAGCATTAACTATTAAAAACTTAAAAGTAACTTTAAGATTAGGTTTATGTATTAGATAAGCACTTAATTACGCTTATCGACACAATACACCCCGATCTCCCGGCCCAGCCGGCGGTGGTCGATCATTACCCACTAACCGCTCGGTCATTAAGCCGAACTCGTTATCAATAATCCACAAACATGAGCCGTATACAGAATGTGTCAAGTGATGCATTTGAAAACGACTCCGATATGGATTTAGATCAAAACGATGATTCTGAATTTCAAATTAAAACCTTTAAAAAAAATGAGAAATCATCCAAGTTAAAACGTGCGTTACTTCTTTCGTCAAGCTCCACCTCACCTAAATCGCCAAAAAAAAAACAACAGTTCCAGTTTGTTACAGAAAATAGGTTTGCTCCTATCTCACCTGCTACTACAGTTGCCGAACTCACTTCAAACCAATCAGCTCCAACTCAACCAACATCATACAATACTGAAACTGATGAAGTTTATTTACGTAATTGTAAATAAAATCTTATTCTATAATTCTTCGCAACCAAACAACTTTTACAAAGTTCGGAACTCCTGTAAAAAGCTAAAAAATTAACAAGTAATGTTTTATCGATTGCTATTTTTCAAACACCTATAGTACTTAGTCCCTAGTAACTTTATACAAGTACAATCAAAATACAAATTATATTCTTTGTGGTACTGATTCGGGTATAATTGACTCTATAATAATGATGCCTATAACCACTAGTATACTTATAGGAAAAACAAATCTTAGGTATACTAGAAAATGGGTTAATATTAATATTATAATATTCTAAACAGGTAGTTTATTATAATTTCAAATTGTAAATATAATTTTTAAGTACCTCTTCCAATAGCGTATGCATATATATAATATATATATATATAGGTATTTATTTTATGAAATTATAGTCTAAAATAATTTTAGGGAATAGTTAAGTTAAGTAATTTAAACTTACTAGTATTTTGTACTACATGATTATAATTATTTTCAGGTAATAAACAAAGAGACATAAACACAGATTATATAGGTACAAGTAAATATTTGTAATAAACTTAATATAATTTTTGATATCGTTTGTCATGGATGTATACATTTCTTGAGTTAATTTATACCACCAATTTAGTTGTTACATAAAAAACAAATTTAAAATTCTTGATTTTAAATGTGTTTTTGCGCTAGGTTTTATCGATAGTGTGAACATTCGACTGCTGTTTCGACCGGTATCCGTCGTTACCGTCTGCTAATTAGTTCACATTTAATCTGTCATCGAAATCAGTACACACAATACGTGACCGATACGTGTAAAAAGTCTGTCTGTATTCGTCTACTCGTGCCGTTTTTAACACGCGGCCATCGTGTCACGCATTCGCGTTCGAAGTATCGTTGGGACTGTCTTCATCACTGACACGCATATTGTTTTTCTCACAACCGACGATTCGCCATTTAAAAAGTACAATCGCTTCTTTTGAAAAGTATTGCCGTTAAGTGTGTTTCGCTGTGCACATTGATTGCAGTCGTTTGTATGAATATTTCCGTCAGTGAGCGCCCGTGCAAGTCATATCTTCGCTGCTATTGTCACTGCCAACATCGTTGCTGAAGTCCGAATGTCAACTATCCTGTTATCGTATCAGATAAAGAGATAATTTTTCTTGATTATATTCATTATTTATAATTCATTATTTACCTCTACTATGAACTCCCATACACGGCGGTCTGTGCGTCGTATGGGCGATTTTAGCAAAAATCTTCGTTATTAAGTATGTTTATAACCCGTTGGTATACATGATATGCAGTCTAGACATTATTTCCATTGTATCTCTCTCGATAGTTGACCGAAGAGATAGGAAACAGATCAAGTCTCTGGAACATTAAAGAAGTAGAGCGACTCTTAGATTAGGTCGATGTTCTCTCGAATTTCGATCAATTGTATTAATGGACTGAATGCTTCAAAGGATTCGTGACTATCAAACTCCGACAATATTTACAAGTTTGGGTTACGTCTAGTATCGTTAGTTCGTGCATCAATGCAAATATAAAAAATGATATATTAAGTATAGAAAAATCTGTATTTAACGTTAAATTAAAATCTAAAAGTACAATATAAAAAATGGTGAGTTATGTCACGACCTGGTTCTGAATGTCTCAAATACCCCTAACCGTTTGCCGGCTGTTGCATAGATCTACTCTATGTATCATCAGATCATAAAGAGTGATGCTCGTGGTGAAGGTGACTTTACTATTACAAAATATCTCGTAACATGGTTTAATATGCTTGTTAAATCGTATCCTTATCCCCTTATTCGTAAGACAGCAAAATTCAACTTTTCCAACAAGAGAGAGTATGGCTTTACTTAAATGGTTAAATTAAAATAATACTATGTTTACGGTCTTCATCCTGAACTTAAAACACTTATATTATTTATTATTTGATAAAAACGTGTTGCTACATCTTACAATATGTGTGTTATATTATTTGATTTATATATAAATAGATAGATAGATATCATAGGATTCATAACATTTGCATGGTCAATGTTGTTCCACCGACCACATATGATCGCTACAGAGTATAGCGTTAATCGACAAATAACTCAATACTCCTTCATTGTCTCAGAAATCAATTCAACATTTAACAGTTCTCTAATCAATGTTTAAAGAGAACATTTTACTATTATCCACGTAGGAAATTCTCGACATAAGCTCGTTTATTTTATTTTTGTTGACGTCTCGAAGCTTGTGGGTCGTTACCCGGCAGTATTCGAGTCTATTACGTTAAGTGCTACCAAATGTTTTATTTAGAAAATTACTCAATCTACAAAATTTTGTGTAAACTGATTACGCAAAAACACATAAAGCTTGAGAAATAAGTGAAAAAAACATATTTTTGTGACCTCTGATGTTGAATAAAAAATTCAGCAAAAGTAAGATCCATGAAAATTTCTAATATTGATTTTGTAATGAGATAGGTACTTAAAGTCTATACAAATTTTCAGCTCTATACAAATTATTTAAAGTTCAATGTTAATTTTATAGTATTGAATAAGGAATAATCCATATTAAAGACTTAATTAACAATATTAATAAGTTGTTATTAATAGCATAATAATTTATACCAAATATTAAACCAATTATCTTTTTATTTATCAGGTTAAAAAAGAATAGGTTTACAAAAAAATGTTTTTCATTTTTGCATTGAAATATTTCATGTCAAATATTTGGAAAAGAGTGAATTTTCAATTTAGAAATATTTCAAATTTAAAAGCCCGGTTAGGAATATCAAAAACACTCGGGTAGGTTATAACAAAATTCACAATTTTAGATATTATATTTGAAGTCATGTCAACACATTATTAAAAATATTGACTTACAAATATTACAATAAATTTTTATAATTTTGTTTAAAAAGTTTTAAATAGAATACATGTATGTATGTATTAATCGACAAACAAAAATTGTTGACATAGACTAATATATTATAATATATTGATTGAGGGATTGTATCCTTACAGTACTCACTAAAAATATATTTTTGATGTATACATTTTCAAAAAATATTTAACAAAATGTAAACTGTAAATAATTTTTTATATTTTTTAGCTAATTTAAGTATGTATTTTCAGTAAATTTTTAAAAATTAAGATTTATTAATTAAACATATGCTATAAAATTATTATAGTTGTGTAACGGCTTACAGACTATACTGATTATAATATTATCATTTATTTTAAATCTTTGATATAAATGACGAACCAGTAATCTTTAAACCATCACATTTTAAACATATAATAATTATTAGTAAAATATTATTTTCTTCTTCTTCTTCTTCTTCTTCTTATATGCCTTTAAAACTCTAAGAGTTTTGGCTGCCACCGACACTGATCTCCATTGATCACGATACAGTATCCTTTCCTTCCAATCTGTCACTTCTAGCCTCTTTAGATCTTGTTGTAATCCATCCATCCATCGTTTCTTGGACCTGCTTCTGGATCTTCTGCCTATTGGCTTGTATTCAACTGTTGATCTAACTTAATTTGTTTTCTCTCGTCTCATTGTGTGCCCAAACCATTGGATTCTAGGTCCCTTTACATTACTTGTAATGAGAGGTACTTTGACGATTTTCCTTATTTCTTTGTTATTTCTTCTTCGCCGCCTGTTTATTTCAGTATCAAAAAATAGTCCAAATATTTTTCTTAGTACTCTGTTCTCAAAGCTTCTTAGTTTTCGTTCAGTTTGTACTGTTGTCGGCCATACTTCACAGCCATACTTCACACCCATAGGTTGCGTAGGTCTTATAATACTCATGTACAATCGTATTTTTTTTTTTTTTGTTGCTCTAGAGAATAGTTTTGTTTTATAATAGCATTTGAAATATTTTATTGTGAGAAGAAGCTCCTTTTCGCTTTAATAAGCGATTAACTATTTAATATTCCAGTCGTTGTTACCAGTGATTTTTACACCTAGGTACTTGAAAGCTATTTACTTTCTCAAATACGTAGTTATCTACTGTAAAGTCTTCCTCATCTATTTCAGACAACGTATCCATTACTTTTATTTTCTCCTCATTTATTTTTAAATCTAACCTTTTTGCTTCTTGAATGAGTGTTTTAGTATTTAGCACAATAATTTCCTTATTTTCTCCTACTAAATTCAAATCGTCTGCAAAACCTAGCAAATCTAGCGTGGTTTTTCCAATATTAATTCCGAGGTTATTACTTTGTACATTGTGTATTACTTTTTCTAGTGCTATGTTGAAAAATAATGGTGATAGTGAGTCACCTTGCTTAAGCTTTGTTATCACTTCAAATTCTTCAGACAATGTACAATCTACTCTAACTTAGTATCTTGTTCCGTTCATACAAATTTTTGTCAGTGATACGAGTTTCATTGGGTAGCCAAACTCATACATTATATTATATAAGCTGTCGCGATGTATGCTATCATAAGTTTTTTTTAAATCTACAAATACTTGCCATAAATTTTGTCTGTACTCATACTTCTTTTCTAGGAGCTAGTCTATTGTGGATTTGCTTTTCCGAAAGCCACATTGATGGCTTCCTTTACACTTTTCAACCAGTGGTTTCAGTCATCTTAAAAAATTTTAGAGAAGACTTTACGTATTGTATTCAGTAACGATATTCCCCTATTATTGTTGCACTTCGTCTTGTCTCCTTTCTTGTATACTGAAATGGTTATGGTCTTGTTCCATTCTTCCGATAGATTTTCTTCATTTAATATGCGGTTGCACAATTTATATATCGTTTTGTGCAGTTTTAGGCCACCATATTTTATAAGTTCAGCTGGTAACTCGTCTAACCCGAGGCTTTCCAGTTTTTCAGTCGGTTTATAGCTCTTAATGTTTCATCTAAAGATATATATCTCTCCATTCAGCAGTTCTCCGAAATATTTTTGCCATCTAGATACTTTTATTTCTGCATCCAATAATATTCTATTATGTTTGTTTTTTATGGCTTTTGATGTTCAGTTGAGCTTTTGGTGCTTTCTTATTGTTGCAAAGAAATTTCGGACTCTGTCTTGTGTGTAATCTTACTCTGTGTTATGTATGATTTCGTTCATATACTTCTTTTTTCCCTTTGTATAACTTCTTTTTTTTTTTAATAAATTTTATTACACTTATTTATACCTATATTATAATATTTTTTTTAATGATTAATAAACAATTTTTTGACCATAAATTATGATAGATTTTTAATTAACATCAAATGTAATAACCTACAGTAATCAAAACATTTTAAATTGCTGACATTAACAAAAATGTAATGGTTGAGCGCGACCGTTCATACAAATATAATGGTTGTCGGCCACAACTCATAACGCTATACACTTCAAATTATAATAAAGTATAAATACAAATAAAGTTACACATAAATAATAATAATAATAATAATGAGGCGCCAGAAATAAACATAATAGTATAAAAAATATTAATAATAGCAAAACTAATGATCCACCAGTACGAAGAAGCTAATAATATAAAAATACAAAATTAAAAGTTACTAAAAATCACAACTACAATGGTGACATAGCGGTCTATGATCGCAGGAAAAAGAGATTGAGCCACTACTCAAATTCTTCTCGCTGGTAAGGCGTTAGCGGCTTGAGACGAACGAGTCTAATGACGTTCACGTCTAGGACGAAGATGGCATAAACGACAAGGTAGATGTTTGCAAATCGGTAGATGACGGCAATGAGTATATAAATTTTCTGTCAGAACAACGAGACCAAAAAAAATATAAATTATATGTCAACACACGCGTCAACGGTGAACGAGTGGAAAAAGGTCCGCAAAGTCCTAACGCCGGAGAGAATAAGCAATGAATATGACGTAACGGTCAACCGCGTCGGTTACGACAAAGTGGCGGCGTTGACAACTTCGCGAATTTTTACAGTCCCGATAATTTTGGGAAACCGGTTGGTCGATTCGATGGTGGGAAACGTATCCGCGTTTGAACAGCAATAATTTAAGGGATAGTAAAGTATTGGTAAACTTAGTTTTTAAAGGTAGTCAAACTATCCGAAGTTTGAAAAGTAGAGCAGAAATGTAGGTGTTTTATCTGAGTTCAGGTATCGAACACAGTTTTAAATAAACTGAACTGAATTGAACTCGATCAAATTAAAATTTGTATTATTAGTCCAAACTCCAAAAATGTTAAGTATAAAAAACAATTCAAGCACGTCAAATGTTATGAATAAGAAATGTTTCTAGCGTTTATTTTTAATTTTTTTCTATTGTCTATTTTAATGACAACAATTTACCAGTTGTCGTTTATTATTTTTAAAGTGCTTAGTTTTATTCTAGTTGCACTATTATTATTTTTAAATTAAATATTACAAAAATATAACTAAAGATTTGTTATTGTCCAAATGATTAAACAAAGATTCTTTTTTGTGTTATTAAATTATTTATTGACTAACTGACTAGTATAATAAAATGGGTTAAGTTCTATCTTGAATTAAATATTCTATTTGTGTTTGATTTGATATAATATCAAGATCAAAAGTTCCGGCTCGAGACCATATTTGTGATTACGAACCATCTTTAATGAATTTTAACTTGTTAAACATGTGTCAGCCAAAGAAGCTCCTAGCCGACCAAGCCTATTTGTTAGAATTTACAACTCGCACCGAAATTGGATAATAGTTATAATAAATAGTACACCATTAACTATTTATCACACTAGGAACAAACTTATTAGTGGGTAGCCAATCCAAATATGTAATAAAAAGTTTATGATAATAGAAATAAAAAATAATAACAATAAATATACAAAAATTATACATATAAGTCAATCTGTTAGATAGGTCAAATATTAATTAAGAAGGAGAAAATACGAACTGAGGTTAGTATTGAGAAGATCCTCGGAGCCGAACTAATGAAGACTGAAGGTGAAATCTGCTTTAATAACCCAGTGGAACAAACTGCATAGGACTGTCTCGGACAAGTTGGCCATTAAAATAATAAGTAAACAAATTCGCGACAATAACTACCGGGCAAGTGTATTATTAAGCACGCTCAATAAAATAATTAAAAAACGAAAAGAAACCTAATTTTAAAAAAAATCAAAGATACGTAAAATAACGTTGTCTTTTTATGAACAGCAAAACTAAAAAGACGCCATGACATGAATATGATAACTGAAAACGTGTTGAAGTAGAAGAGTCCATATTTTGAAGATACAAGGCTAAATTTTTTCTCCATTGTCAAGAACTTTTTACTAAACAATAAAATAATAAATGCACATTTTATTTTTTTTACAGCTAGAACCGTTCGTACGTATCTGATTTTTTTCGCATACATTTGAAGTTAATTTATAACTAACATGTCTAATTAGTTTATATTTATCAATTTTTAAGCGGTCATTTATCTCAGTTAATGCTATGATTTTAAAATAAATTATACTTGCAATAAGTCGTAGTTAGTGCTTTTAGTGATCAATTTCTATATAACAAAAGATTTAAAAATGTAGAAGATACTTATCGTTAAATAACATTGATTACAGTTGTAAAACCATAATATGTTAATGTGCAAAATAAAATGTCGGAACAATGATTTAGTTTTAAAAACTATAAAATAACTTTTAAAGAAAAAAGTGTACTAAAATTGTTCCATTAATTGAAAAATATTTATATTTGTAGTTACAGCTCGTCCAAACAGTGGTAATTATTTAAGAGTTTTATAATTCAATTTGATTAATAGTTTTTTTATTCGTTTCTATAGTACGGGTTCCATTAAAAAGGTTGGCCGAAACCCACCACCTTGGGTATTATTTACCATTCTGACCTTTATTTATGTAATAGCCATAGATACTGCTGTCCTGGTTACTCTTATATCTCTTAACGATAGTTGACATTCTCAAATATGCTCTGGATAATTGATAACTAGTTACTAAACATTTTTGCTGTCTTATCGTTATCACGAATTTTTCCACGCATTTATATATTAACTCAATTAACTAATTTATATATGATACTATATTTTAATAATTTAATGTCTCCTCATTACTCTTTCATACACCGCATTCAAGGCATTTGTCAAGTTAATTAAATTAATTGTGCACAAATTTTTATGGGCAGTATGAATCGCACTACAAGATTGTATTTTTCCGTAATCGTTAATACTCTATCAATGAAATCTAGTGTAAATTAAATTTATCTATTATTGCTCAAAACTTATTAGATATTTGATTGTTACTGTTTCCGTCAGGATCCTGTCCAACATAGGTTAGGTTAGGATACCAATTATGAAAAACTAAAAACACGCATAATAACGTTATCTCTTATGAATGGTAAAACCAAAAAGACACCATGATATGTATATGACAACTGAAAACGCGTTTAATTGGGAAAATGCGTAGGTACTCGGTGTAGCCATCATTTTGGTAGTATAAGGAACGGTAGTCAGTGGTGATAAAGTTAGGGTGTAAACAAAACATAGGATGCTAATAAGTATTTTAACAGACAGCAAGTAAACACATCAGCGACCTTCGTTTGACATCTCAGCGTGACTTATTTTAGCACAATGCCTTAAATCTTCTTCAATTCAGAATATTTCAATGTCGAGATCAATTTTACAATATAAGATATCTCCGCTGCAGTGGTTGATTTAAAAAAAGCTGCATAATTCTCTAGGTGTATAGCTAAAAAATAGGCTTGCAATAACTCCCTAAATCATACGTCATATTAGTGTTAATCCCGGAATAATTTATCCTTTATAACACTGTATTTTACATGATAGCCTACATGGGTCATAGTCAACAATTTTGCATAATTATTTCTAGTGTCTCTTTTAACCTCTTCTTATCATGCTCTTAAGTTTATTGTTTCTCTAGCCAAGATTTTATTCTTCCCTACTAATATTAGTTCCACCTTATCTTCCTTATGAGTTCGATTAACATTATTGCAAAGAACTACTATTTCCAAGGAGTACAATTTTTATTCACAAATAAATAACACTTTAAATAATTAAGCATTTATAATTATATAATTACTTATATTTTAATTATTTGATAAATAATCTTTTATAGAAACGTTAAGTAAGTTAAATTTCAATAATATTGTTCTAATGTATTTTATAAGATTTATCCCAATTAATTATATTAGTTATTTTAACAATGAAAACGAAATACTCATATCTATATTATGTTTTTATTTTCTTTAGCGGAACTAACGAGTACGTAATTTTTATGTTTATAGCATGTTTTACAATATAATTAGTAATAACTTTTTTATAATATATTCAATAAATTTTTATTGTAATCATTGCCATTTGATATATAGAAAAACTGTATAGTATACAAAATAAAGAAATCGAATATGTTGCATTTAATGTTATTAATTTATGTTTAGAAATTGCCAGGGGCGTAGCTAGGATTTTTTTTGCGGTGAGCCCACTATAAAACTTTTACTCACCGACGGTAATGGGGACTTTTCCTGGTTTTTTTTATTAGCCTACTATAATTTCAAAGTTTTCAATGATTATTCTTATCAATAAATTAATAATTAATTACTTAAAAATTAACACAAATTGAACCAAAAAAATAAGCATATAGTTTCAAAAGATGCAATTTTTATTTAAGTACCTAAATACTAATATTTTTACAAAATACAATTATAAATATTAATTTATGTACTCGTAAAGTTGTAAATTATAATATACTTATTAGTAATTTAATATATATTTTCAAAGTAAAAATTCTAATATTCTCTTTTTCATAACAGCAAAAATCGTCAATGACAACCGATGACTTATCCATAAATTGTCCACTTCTTTCCCTTTCTATGGAAAAAGATGTCAAATCATTTAGTCTAGAACTTTTCATAGTTGATCTTAGGTATGTTTTCACTCTTCTCATTGTTGAAAAGCTTCTTTCAGCAGAAGCACTAAATACAGGAATTACAACAATAAGTTCAATTACTTTTTTTAATTCTTCAAATCCAACTTTATAATTTTGTACTTCATTCAACAGTTTAAAAATACCAGAACTAGATGAAAATAATGTTTTCCCTAATTCACATTGATATTTTAGTTTAATGAGAAATTCATCA
>NW_020271630.1:0-6792 GCF_002803265.2 Melanaphis sacchari
TTCATATATATAATTGATATAATTATGCTATATCAACAAAATTAATAGACTAGTTCATATATAGTTATATTTAGAATTTACTATTTGTCTATTAAATATATTTTACATTTGCTTAATATTTGATTGACCATTTTACGCACTAATTTATTCAACTGAATTTAAAATGAATACATTTAAATTTAAACATTATAATATTATTTCTAAAAATGTTTAAATGTTTACAATAAAACATAATAATAATAAATAAACTAATATAATATAATTAAAATATTAAAAACACAAATTACAATTTTTACTTTTAAATTGTAATTAAAAAAAATAAAATAATTTAGCGTTTTAATTATTTTTAACCAAAACCTAGACCAAAATTATAATTCATAGTGACTATAACGGCTACTTATGTATAATTCAGTAGTTAATAGGTTTTAAAAATTCCTTTAAAATGACATACTAATTTATCTACGTTAAAAGATTATACCTACTAATAACAATAATACCATATAATTATAAAATTGATTTGATTTTGTAATTTAATCCTAGCTTTTCCAATTTCCCAACACAACTATTGTTCATTCACAATTCGTTTAACATGCAATAATACAATACAAATATAAGGTAATTTACTGATTATGATTCATCTAAAATTTGCCAAATATTGATGATCTTATCAAAAAGTAAATAGTGTATACCTAGTTACTCTATAGTTTGCTTGGTATTATTTGTGTTAACTTATAATACATTAATAGCTACATGACTAAATAAATTTAATTGTTAATGTACAATTGAGAATTTAGATAGAATAATTAGAATAAATAGAATATTCTATGATACAGGTATTTTATGTTCCTTGTCATATTACTACTAATTCTTTAATTGTCCGTTAATAAGTTATATACATGGTGATATTTTATGATATACCTAATAACTATTTTTTCAATAAATGAATATTAAAAAAAAAAAAAAAATTATCAAAATTTCAAAGTATTACGACGTTTGAAAAAAAAAAACAACCAATACATAAAGTTATCAAGAAAATCATACAAGCGTTTACCCTCATTCCTTATCTAAGATAAATTTTACATTTTTTTTTTTTTAAGTTAATATTTAGTAAGCACTTAATTACTATGAATTATTTAACAACAATTTATAATTCCTTCTCAAACGATCTTCCGAAAATGAAATAACGGTTTATTGATAAAATAATCATACTAAATATAAATTCAATATTTTATTTATCATAACACTCAACTGCTACAACAGCCGTCTAGATCGAAAAAGTTAAGAAAATTCAAAAGTAATTTTTTGTCCAAAACCTTGATTTTGTAAAAAGGATTTAATCATAAAAACTATTAAGAAGAACATTGATTATGCTAAATGGATACAGATTTAAATTTTCTAGCGTCAAAAATTAAAATAAATACCAGACACCCCCAGTCAACCAATAAAACGTCATTAAATACTTGATACCGAACTCCCAAAACATATCTTTCTTGGCGAATGAAGAATGTAGTTAATCCAAATTCAAATTATGTTACAGAAAATGCTTAATTCACAATAGGTTTGGTCTCTGAGGTATAATTATGGTTTCTCGAAACAGTTAATATATTATAAATTATACATGTACAGAATGGCAAATAGAATAAATACGCAATAATTGAATAATATTATGGTTATATATAACATCCACAAGCCGTTCCACCAATATCACCAATGCCGCAGCTAACACAATTATAATATTAAAATAAAGAATATTTTTACTATATCTTATACGGTTTTTTTTTTAATTATAATATATAATATGTCCATCATAGACGACATTATAGCATACTTCGACTTAAAAAAATACATTGATATGTTACTTTTCGTTTTTTATAGTATTTAGCTATAGATTATCCATTATCTTTATTTTTTTAGTAACGAATTTATTGTGAAATACAATCTAGGTAAGATATAAAAGTAATATTATTATTTTTTATCAAGTCCGCAATTTATCATTGAGTTGTTGAATTGATCTAACATAAAAAAGAAAGTATTCCTATAATATTGGGAAAACGCAATTTTTATAATTATTATTGGCCAAAGAAAATGTAACGATGTTTACTTGTATTCCAATCATTTATTGTAATTCCAAGCACGAACGCACGTGTACAGAGTATTTTTCTCCCAACATGTCAAAAACAAAAATCTGTCAGGGAAATATTACGCTGGTACGTGGTCGTCAGGTCTTGATGACATAAAAAAGTGACGTCGTTCACTTGTCTCGTAAAGAACGTTTTTTTTTTTTACATGCTTTTATTTATGTTTTCTGTATTAAAACTATATCCCTGCAGGACAAGCGTGACCAGATTATTATTACAATTCGGAAAAAAATACATTTATAATATTTGTACGTGTTTATTTATTATTTAGCGCCTGTACGAGAGTAGAATTACTTTATACGTAGGTATGTTTAATAACTGTATAAAATCCGTGATCCTTTTAATCACTATTATACTACCTACGATTCAATTGAAGTAATTTATCAAAGTATTTCATTCGCCAAATTAAATATATAAGCAAACGTATTATATATATAACTTATAATATAAGTATAATGTATATGTAATACGTATTTGAAAATACACAATTTAAAGTTATACGCTTTTCCGATAAGAGATAATGTCAATGATTTAATAGGACTCACTAGGCATCAAAATTATATGTATAAAATCAAAATAAATCATTATACGTGAATAAGTCAACAATATTTAGTTTATAAAAATAATTTATATTAAATTACAAAATAGATACTTAGTATTTATAAAAGATATTTTTTGATACAAATACTTACATAAAACAGTTGTTTAAAAGTTTGGAAAAAACAGAAATACAAAACAATTTGTTTTATTGTTATTAAGAATAAAGGCTACTTTGTGATATTATTCTACAAATTTTTAGATGGGTTTTATAATAGGTATACACGTTATGTTTTGTATACATAGATTATGTTATAATATTAAGATTTTTAAAATTTTACAAAAAAAAATTTAAAAGTATATGCACTTACTTAAATTTTAACTATTATAGTTTATAATAGGTTTATAAATCTGATAAAGTATTAAAAATTATAAATAGCAGCTTAATTGGTTTCTACAAGTACTTCATCCATTTTGGTGGTGATTTAAAGAGGAATGTATAAGACGTGTATAGCCAATTCTAGGTTTAGAGGTGGCAATATCTATTTTTCCGGTTGTTTTAGTAGAGGACCAACATTTTTGAATGATTTCTTTTATAAAAACAAATATAAAATTAATTTTTAAACAATATTGACAAAAATTTGATGAAAAGATAACTCTTGAGAAATTCAGTTACGTATGGAGTTACAAAATAAATAGCTTTTTGGTACAAGATTAAACTACTAAACATAATTTAATATTTAAGACCAAAAAAAAAAAAAAAAAACTTTAAAAAGGCTGTTGTCTTTTTATAGTCAAACTCAATTTATTACCACATTTATTTCAAAACAACTAGTTTTGTCAAAACCCAGTTCTCAACAGTTGTAAAGTACCTTTGATTCAAATCTAAATTTGATAATTTATAAAGTACTTAATGACTATTAAAGTGTAACGTGTATTGAATGAACATGAAAATTTCATACTAGTAATCTATAATTGAGTATATTGCAAAGAGCTTGTAACCAACAACAATTATTTTATATAATATATTAGTAATACAATTATTTGTTACTTCATGAACACGCTAAAACATGAATTGTTATAACCTGCGTTGAATTTTTTTAAAAGAATAATTTAAAACACGTATATTATTAAAACTATACTAAAATACTAATATTAACTGTATGCAATTTGTTTATAAAATTATAATCTAAGAATTTGAATTATAGAAAATGCAGTTAAAATAACACTAAAATCAAAATAAATACAATTAATTATATAATTTTAAATTGATAATTTTGCAAACGTAATTTCCCTCATTCATAAATTACAATAAACTTTTTCATGAAAATTATATCTTATAAAAAAATAATAGATTAGTATTGTAACATTTGACTTTTTGAATGGTACTAAACACGCTATGAAGATATAATATAATGATTAAAAAGATTTCATGTAAGGTTTGTAATTAGCTTATGCTGATAACTTGTGTTCAATTTTTTAAAGCTTGAAAAGTATCTATTAGTGTCTTTATAAAAGATAAATCTTATATAACAATAAAATTATTAAACGTCTATCAATGATACATTAAAAGAATAATATTGCACAAGAGAATACAAAAGGAAATTAATATAAAATAGAGTTAACGTTACGCTCTGAATCTCCGAAAACAATTAGTTTGTCATATAATGAAATATTATTCGAATTTATAAATATGAGAATGAACCTTATTCGTTAACACGAGATTTTAATTCGTAGATTTTTCATACAAGTATATTATGACATATTGAGTCATAACACCGTTTTAAGATAACGACAAACGTCTTTTATTGAAAATTCTAAAAATCGTAAAATTCTATATTCATCATAGTAACTTGATTATTTATGTAATAAATTAAAGTAGCAGGTGAGTAATTAAAGTAAAATGTGATGAAAAAGGAAATATGTGTCACTATACAAAGAACGTCTAAACTATTATTTAGTTACGATTTGAGTTACTATAAAACTTTAGAACAAGTCATAAAGTGCACAACAGACAACGCGTATTTTATTCTCTTGACAAATAAAGACGAGCTATGTATTTTGCAGATTTTAGGATAGTTTCAGATCTTCAAATGTAATATAATTTATGACTAAGAAATTAATAAGTGGCTTTAATGTTTCCTCTTAATTTAAACGATGCGCATTATATTATTTAGAGCAATAAACACATCTTAAACAGTCTAAAACTAAAATTTTGTTTAAATATCATTAAATGGTACGAGCAAGAACCAATTTAAGTTTATAACAAAATACAAAAATATCATTTTTATTAATAATTGCTCAATTTTTAGAAACTTAACAAGTAAACTCAATATATGCATAAAAAATAACGTTGATTAAAATTTTACAATATGTCTTATTATTTATTTAGCATAAAATAAACTAGGTAACAATTTGAATATCCATATCAATAAAAAAAAGTGTCAAGTAGTGGTCAATATGCCTAAAATACCACATATTTTCATGGTTTTTATTAAAATTTATCAATCATAAATAGATTTTGAACTTGTGAACAACTGTATATTTGTAGAATTAATTTACAGATTATATTAGTTTTTACAAATTTATACTAAAATATTACTATTTCTACTCACTATCTTTTTTTTTCTAATTACCTAGATATTTTATACTTATAAGTACTATTAGATACAGCTATGATTTAATGCCAAGTGGTAAATTATTAGTTAAAAATAAAAATAAAATATGAAAAAAGTTCATTAAAAAAAAAAAAACAGATGAATAGAGAGTGCGTTTTATCATATTCTTCTTCTTTTTATACAATTACTATTCTTTAGCATGATAATTATAAATTCCAAATTTACCACATAATATATATATTATAAAAATTTTAATAATAATTATATTTTCTATAACATGATCGAAACAAGTTAGAAAATTTTATAAGAATCGAAAGCGATAGAGATTTTTATATTTCACAGTAAAAAAATATGCAATATAAATTATTATTGAAGCTTTTCTATTTTCTTGATTAAATATAAACTATATATATTATGTTTATTTACTGTAAATCTAACCCTAATAGTAATGCATCCGTACTGCATGTGCACATATTTAGTACATTTTTTTTTTTTTTTACTGTAATAATAGGAGTAGGTATATGACATACTATATATCATGATAAAAGGAAGGAAATTAAAGTCATGTATACATACATTTAAAAATAGCTCTAAAATATTTCACTTACATCCTGAACTAGGATAACAGATTTTCCAATTAATTAACACAATGTACGGTGTACATTGAGGTTCAAATTTAACCAGCAGTTTAGTGTCAAACATTTAAGGTTAATAAATTATAAAAAAATACAAAATTATGAAAATTAAATTATGTTTATAATTTATACACATAACTTTTTTTGTTAAAATATTTAAAATACATAAATTTATTTTTTGTGAATAATATTTATAATAAAACTAAAACAACAAATAACTTACGAAAACCTATCAAAATAATTATAATGTAAAATATATTTCGTATATTTCGGTTTAATTAATCATCCATACAACTCAAATAAGAATTATTCATATATAAATGTTTCAATTCTAATGTGTTTTTCCTGATAAATCAATTAAACTTTGTTATTTGAGATAAAAATATATCTGGCACTTCTTTGTCAAGACAAATATCTTAAAATGACAGGTAGAGTTGAATATTCTCTTTCCAACAAATTGAGCTTTTCGGGGATTAATTAAAACTACAGTCATGTATCCAAGTTTTTCAAAGTAATCCCTTTTATTATTTATCTCGAATTTCCCCGTAATCAACCAACCATGTCAAATAATCAGAGTTAAAACGCATGTACGATCCAGAGGAATATTTATATTAAAATCTGTGTCTCAAATATTATTTACTACAAGCAAATGCAATATACGTCAATATTCCGTGTTCACTGTTCAAATAATAGTTTTGAAAAACTAGATAGTCCAATCGTATGCTCTAGAATAAATTATTAATTGTACGTTGAAGTTACTATATATCACGCTATACTTTCATAAGCTTTGGCTAAACTCTGCTGACTAAGCCACCCATAACACACACACACACACACACACACACACACACACACACACACACA
>NW_020271631.1:0-9612 GCF_002803265.2 Melanaphis sacchari
ACACGTGATGAAAATACCGTTGTATCTTACACACATATTATAATGAAAGTACACATACAAACATTAATGTGACTAGATATTACGTATATAAATACATTATTTACTCACTTAAATTAACATTATTATAGTCAGGCAATCATGCAAACCGACCATTTCTGTGATTATAGTAAATAAATAAAAAAATACAAATTAAAATAAATTATTATATTTGTAGAATTAGAAGTTGAAGAAAATAGTTTTTTTTCGATTATTAAACCTTAAGTTTAATTTGGTTTTTAAAACCACACATAAATTATTTTAATGACAAATGTTGCAATATTACATTATTAATGAAATTAAAAATAAATTAAATACGATAATACAAATACATTAATGGATAAATAAAAGTGGAAGTTAAAGACTGCAGTCTATTTTGATTAGATAAAAATATTACGTATACATATTTAATCCAACAATGAAAAAAATTAAGATAGATTAGAATCTTATAAATGTTATAATGGACATAAAAATTGAAAAAAATTGTAATATATCTATGCTGTAAAAATATCAAATCTGTGGCCACCTTTTATAATCCTCACACTTTTTTTTATAAATTAACTTACAGCAGAGAAGTTAAAAAAAATAAATTAAATTATATATTTAATTTAAACTTTAACTTGTTGATAACAGTATAATTTAATTTAAAATAATTAAAACCCTAAAAGCTTTGAGACTTCAATCAAATCGGTAAATTTTTAAACATAAAAAAAAAATAGGCAAGTGATACCATTTTGCTATATATTAAGTAGGTACAATAAATGGCTAAAAATATTAAAAATATTTTAAAAATTGTATTATAAATTATAATGATTATAAACCATGAGACACAACTAATTGCTGACCGATACAAATACTTATTTAAAATATTGTTTTGGATGTTATGAAAAAATGAGTTGATTTCTCTAATCATATAACACGTTGTTGAATACGGATGTTTTATTTTAAGTTTCCGTCGATTTTTATACACCGAGGTACTTAAATATTTTTATGTATGCAGATCATAATCAATCAAATACCATTATAATGTATAATCACTGCCATACGAATGAACGCTATTAATCTTCAATGATTATGATCCCACTGGTACGATATTAGTATACTGTCTTAACAAACTTTTGGTTTACGCACCGTGAAGAAACGGGAGAAATGCGTGACCGGTCCCATAAACGTTGTATATGTTTATCGATTTTAATGCTTGAATAAAAGAAGGATGCAGTAAGATAAGGGATCGATGACGTTTATAATGACTTTTTAGCAGTGAACACAGTACGGGTGAGTATTGCTTAAAATAAAAATATCAACAATGCCGACTAAGCAGCAATTTTCAGGTATGATACAAGTACGTCATCTATGATGACCGGATATAAACGAAATGATGGACAGGACTACGTATGTAGCAACTTTGACCGGAAGAGACTGCGCGCTTATGTGTAGGATATTGAAAAAACTAAATATAAATATAGATGACTAGTGGTGTTATATTAATTTGGTTATTTTATTTCGATATAAACCGTCAAGGCATATTAATGATTGCATATAAATGCATTTTAAGTAAACTTATATTTATTTTTAATACAATTAATCCTATAAAACAATTATTGACCAAAAAAATTATTTACTAACGTACCCGTATTATTTTTTAATATCGAATAGTACTTAAACTTAAGTATAATAGTCTATTATATTTCAGTTAAAGTTTGTATTTATATTATTAATAAATAAGTAATAGAACATAAATACTTTTCAAGAAACTGGTGTTTTTATCCTATCGAGTATATAACGCGATTATTTTTCCTTTCATGACTGTCAAAAATGAAATTTAGTTCATTTTACCATCATCAGCGTTTATGCTCTCGTTATTATTCGTGTACTTGTTGTGTAGTTTAATATTTAATTCATCGGTTAGATTTCGAAAATCTAAAAAAAAAACGTCGGTGGTGTAGTGCAAACAATTTGGAGGTAGGTATATGAAAAAAATAATAACTAAATGTAAGTGTCACGATATTTGCAAAGATATATAGAAGTTTTTTCTGCAACAAATTTAATTTATTTACCTACATAGATGCTTTTATATTTATATTTTTTAATTTTTTTTTGGTTGTAGAATATTCTAATAAATAATTAGCAGTTAAGTAAAAATAGTAAATATAATGAATAACAATTTTTATGCAAATCTTTGTTTTTTTTTTTTTTTGTGCATATTTTCTCAATTTTTTCTTCTATATCCTCTCATCCCTAATCATAAGGTTCCAATTGTTTGTATTTATTTGTGAATGTTATTTATTACCTTATTGTCGCATTGTTACACTATAACGCAATCTTAAAATACGATTGTTTCATTGTATACATACAAACACTTATGTTGCTGTTGTACGATGTTTACCAAAGTCTAAACTAACCTAACTCACCCAATTAAATCATCATCATTATTAGTCAGGTAAACTTGACCACCACATACGTATTATAAAGTGCTGATTGAGCTCACACTCACTGACCTACACTAAATGCATTTTAATTAATGTAAATAATGTATTTGGTTCAGTGCTACACCCGTATACAGACACGCATACTTATAGATATACGCTCAGTAAATATTGAAACGTACTGAAATGTTGTTGTTTGTTACCGGCCCGTTTATTTTAAACTCCCGGGTCACAGCCCATACGTTTTGAAATTACAATATCTATACGAATTATAATATGTTAGTAAGTTAGATAAAGGTTGTATATTTAAATTAATTTCTAATTACAAAAAAAATCTAAAATTTTAAATTTTAAAAATTAAATTCCAAATTGTAATTTTTAAATTGATTATTTTAACTAACCAATATATAAATATATAAATATATTTATATACAAAATTTGCGATGAAAAATTCAACGATTAAGTGATAAGAATGATAATAGTAATAATTACTATTTAAATTTCAAATAAAAATTTTTTGTACCATAACTACTATTCCAAAGGTAATTTGAGTGTACCCGTAAAATTTGTATCACTAATATGTTTAAGGTAAAGGGTTGTTGAATATAACAATACTAAATGTATAATTTTAGATTCAAAAAAAACTAACCAATAATAATTGTGGCTGTAATCCATTAAATTATCTTTTAATAGTTACTTTAAAACATAAATATCAACAAAAATATTTACACAGCTACTCTGTTCTATAATTTTCATGTAAGGAAAAATATAAAATTGGTGATTATATAATTATTAAGTGTTAATGCAAAAACAAAAAATCATAGAAAAGTTAAAAATTTGATAAAATTACATAAAAAAATAACAAAAAATAATTATACTCTCAATCAACTAATTGAAAATCAGATTCTCATAAAAGATAAAGTATATCTGCAGTAACATAGTAGGTAGTGACTGGTGACGGGAATCCAGTAATAAACTATAATGGATGGAAATCGTAACATATATTATCTACCCATACAAAACGATGAGTTAAATTAAAATAGTGTAATACCATTGAAACTTTTATTTGTTATTGTTTAAAAATATAAAAGAGTGGGACAAATTATTGACCTTATGGTAAATTGTAAATATTATACATTGGCTTTATTTGGATAAGGCAAATAGTAATTGAATATGTATTTGTTATTTTCGAATTTAAAAATATTTGTTGCTATATTAACATTTTTTTTTTTTGCGTAGGTACTCTTCGAAATTTAACGCTCAATAAATATAATGTCACAATAATTTCCTTTACTAATTATTTACATGAATCTTTGTTAAAATGTTGAATAAACGTAATTAAATCTACGAATAGATTTAAAATTTACAAACTTATTTTACATAATATGATGATTGATTTTGACAATAATATCATATTCACGCGGTATTAAAGCATATTTTTTTAAATTTTAAATACATATTCCTATCAACCATCATTTTAATTTGTAATGGTCATTTTAAATTTATAAAATTAATTTGCATGGTATACGTGCTATTGTACAGAAATAATATTCTAATAAATTCCATTAACAAATAGATACAATTAGATAAATGTGAATATTAGCACTTGATAATTTAGTCCTCATTCTGACCTATCATTACAATATTACTGCAATGGATATATAGTTAAATAATATATTAAATCGGTAACTAATCAGTGTTAGTTATTCACAAACGTTCTGCATACAATGTATTTTAACAATAAATTGCTGTTGCTTAAAATATGAATACGTCATAATTTTTCTTAAAATGTGTAAGTATATTATATGGCAAATGTCATATACATATTACAGGTACACGACGTATGTAGACTAATAACATTTACAATTTACAGACTTGTGAGTATCGCGGCAATGATAGGTAGTTACTAAGTATAACATTTCCTAAATCGTTCGACTATTCGAGCCAAAATAATGTTAAAATACTTTTTCACTAATTAGTGTCTAAGATTGTAGCTGAACTGTTTGATTTATCTTAAAAAATATGTACTCAATTAATAAAGAACAGTTATAATCAGTTAATTATTAAAGTAACTATAGCGTTATATTATGCAAAAAATGCATTTATCGTATTAATTTATTTATTGCATACATTTTAAATGGGAAGTTAAAATCACAAGAACGAACATGTCGATGCGTTTTAAACATGCACATTTCAATTTGCATTGATTAAGTTCGTACGCGTTACTTCGATGAGAGTAACGTGTCGCCGTCGGAGTGGCACGTCGTGCGAATAAGAATCACTCGTTCATTACGCAGGCCTAGAGATGTTAGCTCGGTAAATTTACCAATTATTTATTTACCAAAAAAAAAATTAGCATGTAACATCTTAATTTAAATGTTTTAACGAGGTAAATATTCATAACATATCAATAGAATGGAATTGTTGATATTATAAAATTTAAAACGTCAAACGTTCAACATGCTCACGACTACTGATAATATATTACAGTATATCACTATATTTCACATAATACCAGCTGAGTAAAATCTATTTATTTATTTTTTTATTACTTTTTATTTTTATTATTAAATTATAGTTTTGACTATTTATAACTAGAGAAAAAGACAAATAAAATTAAAAGACTAGAATTTATTTTGTTTTGTTGTTACTAATGTTATAGTTACCTAATGAATCTGATTTAATTAATTTACAATTTATTTTATAGATACATATATATTTAATATTTATACACGTCATGTAAAATAATTTAAAATTTACACAAAAGTTAATAATACATTACTAGGTATTTATTTAAAATCATTTATTATTAAATCTATAATAAAAATAAGCGTTACAATAATTTATTAAAAATTCATGAAAAAGAATTACCAAAAAAAAATGTACATACATTTTAAATTTTTACGCAAGCCTAATATATAAACATGACACAAACGTAAGATTTCCAAATGTTGAAATTAATTACGAATGTTTGCGTGTAATGGTTAGCGGCGACAAATATAATTATGTTTAATGACGATAGCCCATCTATTCTGTTTTCGACCAATAGAGTATAGCGTTATAGAAAATAATTAATAATATATTACAAATTACAATACAATCCGTGCACTGGTGGCGACAACATTATTACAACATAATATATAATTCAGTTTTAGTTGTGACGGTCTGATCAATGGATAATCATCAAAATGGTCTGAAAATTCGCAAATTTGTCACGAGAAAATTAAACAGAAAAAGTCCACATGTCTCCCCCGCGCTCACCCACGTACACGTCAAATGATATGCACACGCAATACGCCAATACACTATTGCGCAAAAGTAATAATTTTATTTTTTTTTTTTTAGCACGTAATAGGTATACACACTATAATAATACACCAATTTTACAAAATGTAGACGTCCCATATTATAGGCGTGCTGAATACGCGTATATTATATCCGGTAATGTATGCAACCATTGACTGTGCAGCGTTGTATGAGGATTTATGAATATTGTCGATCGATATTATACACGAACGTACGAACGTGGTTAAACAGACAATCTCGCGACACGGAAATATTCAACCACCGTGATCTTAGCAATCATATTTTAATACAAGTGAAATTCGTGTCCATTGAGTTTGAAACATATTATATCAATTATTAAATTTGACACGTGGAACGAGCGGTTTATACTATTAATATTTATTAGAAAATAATAAATATTGTGTTTCATTTTATATTTATTCAGTTACTACGAAATCCTATACAATAAACAAAACATTTGAACTACTTCTCCCTCATAGTAAAATAACGTCTCATATAGACATTATTCACATCTAATTTTTTTAAATACCGAAGTCAAACATTTTTATGGAACCGTCATAACAATAAATTAATAATAAACAATAATAAATATATTTTGTGTCTTAACGAAATTATAATTATTATTATTATTTTTTTTTTTTTGAACTATGAACGTGTGGACGCGTACCTGGTTGAGGTATACTTTTGTCGATGGATGAAAATGGAAACGATATACAAACGTCGCAGACCTTCGTGGTATAAACGAACCCGAAACAATGTCAAAAACTTCACATTTTATAGATTTATTTTGCAATTATACAAAATAAAAGTTTTTCCAATTCTAAAAGTATTAACTTGAAGAAACAAAATTTAAAATTTAAATACGTAGTTATGTTCTTTTTTAAAGTCAAAACTTAATTTATACATTAATTTTTTCATTGATTGGTTAATGTTTAATCGTGAGTTGCTTTGGTTGAAATCGTGTAAATTTTTGCTAAGCATATTTTTATTTCGCAATAAGAAGTGACCAATGTGAAGCAAATAACTAATTGAAACCGAGACAAACCTCTATACTTATTTACAAAAATATCGATTCAGATTTCAAAAGGTTTTTTGCTCAAATACCGGTTCTTTACGGATCGGTTTCAGACTTGTAATTTTATTGTTATGCACATTAAAATATAATATAAATTTAATCAAAACTTTTTAAAACATACAAGTTTCGAATTACTTGTATTTATTCCTATTGTAACATGATCGGGGTAACCTTATTATTATATTAGTTATCCAAAAAAATATCATCATTCCTTATGGATAAGTTTAAGTTTTTCGTTGCTGGAGGTCTGGGTACTTGTGCAAAGTGATTTTATATTGACAATAAAAGACACGTTTGGTTTTTATAAATAAAATAATTATATATGAAATAATATTTTACTAAATTAGTTTAGCTGTTCATGATTATATATTTAAGTTCGCTCGTGTAGATGGTGATTTTAATAATAAATTAATAATTTTAAGAGTCAAAAAATGTCTATAGCGTGTATTTATTTTTTTGGTGGTAAATACTAAATTATATATTGAGTATCGATATATTATGTAATATTTATAAATAAAATGTAACACATTTGTTACATAATAATTTGTAAAAAAAATATATCAAAAAAAGTTTAAACTTCTTAAAATAATGATTGGAGCACTTAAAAATTGATTACCTTATAAGTTGTAGTTGGTACATTATTTTTTAGATTTCCCCTTATATTATATAATTTAATGTTATTGTAATAATGTACCACCATCAAAATAACAAATATTATAGTATACTAAAATATTTATGATAGTTTCTTTAGTTACCTAGTTTTTTTTTTTAATTTATGAACTTTTGACCGATTTTAATGAAAAATACGTTATTTTAACGTCAGTCAAGGCTTAAAAAAAATGTAAACAACAAAAACAACATTAGATTAATCTAATGCTGATATTATAAAACTTTAATGAATAAATTAAAACTCACCTATGTCTTCGGTGCTATCAAAATATAAATAAAAACATTATAAATTAAATTTAGATTTCACCAAATCAATTTGTTAATTCATCTGAGTGTCTTCGATTCAGTATCTAATCATATTATGTCATCTGACCGACAGAAAATTGGTAGCTAAATGTCGCCAAAAAATACCTCAATAGTGTGTTAATGTTATTAAAACTATTGTCATTATAACATACTTAAATGAAGGAGCGTATAATATAATTTTTATATACTTTGTACGAGGTGGGACACCATTTGTTTCAGTTTTTTTTGTATTTACATTTCGCTAGAATGGAAACACACTATAGCAGTCCACCTTCTTTTGTATATATTTGTGTACACAAAAGTTCGATTTTCAAAAAACTATTTTCGAATAGAAATTAGTCATTGTATTTATAAATATATATTATATTTATTATTTACACATATTATACGTGCTCAAAATTACGGCACACAATTAATGAAAATAATTATAATTACCTTAAAACAAATTAAATTAAATATTAATAAGATCATCTATCATAAAAAATTATCACTGCATTGATGGCTACAGTGTTGTTGACAAATAATAAAATAATATTCAGTCACACAGTTAAAAATAGGTACCTCACATCACTTGGTTTACTTATGGTCAGAGCAAAACTTTATCAGCTGCTAACGAACGGTAGCGTACATATAGGACATAGGTGATTACAACATATAATCAAAATGTTGGATTAATATGTGGATATTATGATTAATTGAGTCCGTAAAATAGAAAAAAATATATTATTTTCGCGAAAAAGAGCGATAAAATGTTATTTGGTTATACAGAGATGTATGCATATGTTGTCACAGTGACCTTAAATATTTTCTGTACATCTGGGATGGACCAAAATAGTATTTGCATTGTGTGTATTGTTTGCTTATGTGGGTTGAACCTTGAAAAATGTCAATAGTTTATATTTGTATTCAGATCTGTAACTACCGAGATTAATTAAATATAATCTGATCTTTAAATGAATTTGGTGTAGCATAAAAAGTTTGTTTTGGAAAAATGTATAGAAATACATAGTTTGTTTTGGTATAGTTACACACGTATTCAATTCAGTTGTTTTCGTTTAACTAACGCATATCTACCAAAATATATGTTAAATACTTCTGATTTTGGGTGTCATATTATGTAAAATATTAATACTTAAAAATGGTCGTACTTCATTAAAAGATTAAAATACTTTACAAAACTAACAAAAGAATTCAGATAATTGTTGTGCCTTTACGATTGATATAAAGCCATTAAAAAGTCGTACACAAATTGGAACTACTGAACGTATACTTTGGTATGATAGGTATTCATTAGTAGAACGAATGCTATTTGTATGTGACGACATCCTCTTAATGATTGATGCTTATTCGCTTAACATGAAAAATAGTGCGTTTTTCCGTAAAACTAGAAGAAATATACTTAAATTATTTAAAAACTATTTGTATTCATAGGAAATTTTCATATCGGAATAATCAGTTATTTTTACAAGAAATTAATGTGTTTTAATCTATTCTGAGGATACTAATCAATTTCTCAACTTTTTAAATGTTTTTCTATACAAATCGATGTTTAACTCGATTTTGTCATTGTCGGCAATAGTAAGTATCACTGAGTAAAATATAATATTCGACGGTAGAACGTTTTCAATTTCAATCCATTATATACATATATTTACTACAGTAATGGATAACATCGATAAAGGTTTAATAATTTCGATACAACGTCGCCTGCAGTACGATAATATAGTTATACGGCCACGACAAAATATTCACCTGTGCATCGTGAAGAAATGATAAAAGCTAGAGGATTACGGA
>NW_020271632.1:0-18233 GCF_002803265.2 Melanaphis sacchari
TCAATAAGTTAATTGCGGCCCGGGTTTTAAATTTATTTATTTTCAATTTTGTGCCGGCAGTATCTTATCTAAAGTAGATACCATAACGTCAATAGTTCAAACGAAAAAATATTACTGTGTACATATTAGTCTGTTCACCACTTGAGTGTGTTATAGAGTTTATTATAAGTGCGTTATGGAGTTCGTAAATAGTGAAAAATTAAAACCAATTATTCTCTACGAAGGCTACAAATTTCGTTTTCACAAAACACTAAAAAACGATGTACAGCGGTGGCCTTGCAGTGTCAAAAGTTGTAAGTGCTTTTTAAAATTATCTCCTTTAAATAAAATAGTTGACAGTAATACTAATCATAACCACATTAAAAACGACGAAAAAGTTCTGAATAGGCAAATATTAAGTAATTCTCTGAAAAGAAAAGCCATAGAAGACATTTCTTGCATGTGTGAAAAAGAAGCATTTATAAGACAACAGATGACAAAGCTAGTACAAAAAGAAATAGAGCAGTTTGATTTCGTCAAATCATTAAGTTTTAAGTTTTTGCCCAACCAATAAATATTTTTACATTTTTACATATTTTACTTAAATATTAAAATTAATTTTAATATTATTATTATATTTTAATTTTAAATTAATAAATTACCATACATTTTGCCATTTTTGCCATTTTTACAAAAAAAAAACAAATGATTCTGCCAACCTCCTCGTGATTTCTTCTGGGTAACGCTGATATGAAGTGATAAATAAAATGTAAAATTTGGCCGCAACTCGTACGTCTGTTTCATAAACAACGGGCCGCAATTCGTACGTTATTTAGGGATCGGGCCGCAACTCACCAACACCGAAAATTGTAAATTCGTATATGATTAAAAATAAACCACTTTCTATTTCAAAACAAAAAAACAATTGGTGAACAGCTAGGAGTTATGATTTCAAAAGAATTCCAACCTTTCAGTTTAGTAGAAAATGTTGAATTTAAAAAATTTTTATATTTATTAAATCCTGGGTATCAGTTGCCATTGAGGAAAACTGTTTCGATATCTATTTTACCACAGTTGTATGAAAAAAAAAAACAAGGAAAAAAGTTAGAAATAATTTATTGAATGCCAAATATATTTCATTTACAACTAACTGATGGCTGGACTTCTCTAAATAATGATAGTTTTATTGCTGTCACTGTACATTTTATCGATCCAGAAGAGTGTGTTTTAAAAATATTTTTACTTAGATGTTTTAACGTAGTGGAATCCCACACAGCTGTAAATTTGTCATTATTTTTAAATAACTGTTTTAAAGATTGGAATATAACAGAAAAAGTAAAAGTTGCTGTGAGTGACAATGCTGCAAATATAACATCAGCAATCGGCATGAATCAAAATTGGCGCCATATCCCCTGTTTAGCGTTCACATTAAATCTAATTGCACAATCTGGACTAAGTGAAATAAAAAACGTTCACAAAAAAGTAAAAACCATCGTTGAATATTTTAAACGAAGTACAAAATCCAATTTTAAACTTAAAAATGCACAAAAACAAATGGGGTACCCGGAATTAAAGTTAATTCAAGATGTTTGTACGCGGTGAAACTCCACGTATGATATGTTTCAACGGTGTATCGATAATAAAGAACCACTTATGAGTACAAAAGATGATTTTTAAATAACTAATTTATGTTCATTCGATTATTCTATCATTTGAATGTTTATGATTAATTAAATCGAATTGATTCTAATGGTTTCGATTAATCGAATAATTTTCAAATAATCGAATTAAATCGATTTTTCAAATAATCGAATCATTCGATTATTCCCATCACTAGTGTATTTTACTTTGAGACAGAGTATAGATACATAGGTACTTGATGATATTTTAATATAAAATTCCATTTTTATGTTTATAGAACCAACAAGTATAACAAGTTTTGTTGATGACATAGTAAAAAATTACAATTTTATTGAATTACAAAATACAGAATCATTTTCATTATTAACTTCAAACCCTGATGAACAAAATATTATAGATTTGAATGGTAAATATTTTTTTTGAAATTCGAGTATTACATTTAATGAAAACATTAAATAATTTTTTAAATTTTAATTTAATAACTATTTCAATTCATAGAATACAGTAGCAGCCTCTCTGAATTTGATGACAGTGATAATGATAAAGATTGGGTAGTTGAAAATAAACAAAAAAAACTCAATATCACTTGATTTATTAGTAGGTGAAGATGATAATAATTATGTAGGAAGCATTGAAGATGTAACTAACCACCATCCAGAATTAGTGAATATTGACTTAACAACCACAAATGCAGCAATAGGTAAAAAAAATTCAAGCAAAAAAGTGAAATAAGTATCAAGTTGGACTAGAGAAACTAGAAAAATAAAAAGGAATTTAAGAGAGTCTTACCAAAATTCTAAAGGACATAATATAGATAAAAGAAAATTGCAACCTTCTTGTAATTCTAAATGCAAATATAAATGCTCTTCTAGTTTAAATGAAGAACAATGTGAACAAATACTACTGAACTATTGGAAAATGGGAGATTTAACTAGACAAAGAGCATTTATAATTAAATCTACAACGACTATTGAACCAAAACATCAGTATAAAAAGAAAAATAGTAACCGTTCATCTAATAATGCATTTTTTTTTTATCTCTGGATGGTACTAACTACAGGGTCTGCAAACTTTTTTTTATGGCTACTCTCAATATTGGTGATAGAACAATAAGAACTGCTTTAAAAAAAGGCGGCTATAATAAAGAATATGTTGAAGGTGAATTAAGAGGAAACCATGGGAAACAGAAAAAAACTAAGTCCTGAAATAGTAACCCTAGTCACTAACCATATAAATGAATTTCCTCGTGTTGAGTCACATTATTTAAGAAAACAAACTACAAGGCAATATATTGATGGTGTTTTAACTATTGCAGAGATGTATAGATTATTTGTAAAAAAATGTGAAGATGATGAAAAAGTAGCTAGCAAATTTAGTACATACTCTTATATTTTCAATACACATTTTAATATAGGTTTTTTTTTACCAAAAAAAAGATCAATGTGCATTTTGTGAAACATTTAATAATTATAATGAAAATGACAAATTAAAAATATTAAATGAAAAACACCAACACCAACTTGAAACTGAACTTTCGAGGAATGAAAAAACAAAATGATAAGAACTTGGCAAAAACAAATAAAGAAAAACTTATAGTAGCCTGTTATGATTTGCAAAGCATTTTGACAATACCTTCTGCACAAGTATCTAATTTTTATTACTCTCGTATGTTTGCCACTTATAATCTTACTATCTATAATATGGGTATTAGTGAAGCTCATTGCTATTTATGGAATAAAGACCAGGCCAATCGAGGGGCTAATGAAATTGCAACATGTGTGTATCAGTTTTTAAATGAACAATGTGTAAATAAAGATGTAATATTCTATTCTGATAATTGTAGTAGTCAACAGAAAAATAAATTTATGGCTACTCTTTATTTATATGCAGTCATATACTTGAGTATTTCTTCAATAACTTATAAGTATCTAATTGTTGGACATACCCAAAACGAAGGGGATTCTGTGTATTCAGTTATAGAAAAAACAAAAAACAAGATTACTAAAATCAGGTTCCATTTACTCCCCTCAACAATGGGTAACTGTAATTCAATCAGCAAAAAAAAAAAACAGGAAAGCCTTTCAAAGTCCATGAATTAAATTATCAACACTTTTTAAATTTCAAAAAATTGTTTGGAAAGATGTAAAAGTATTAAAAGTTTCTAAAGAACATCCTGATAGACTATTTTATAAAACATCATATGAAGAGCAGGATTTTGGTGAAATAATAGTGATGAACAAAACAAGAAATGCTAAAAGAAAAAGTGGAGATTTAGAGTTAAGCAAACTCTACACTGAACCACCATGAATTTCAAAAGATAAAAAAAAAAGATTTAATTCATCTTTTTGAAAATAAACTAATTCCAAAAAATTATCATTATTTTTTTGAACAGTTAAAAGTATCAAATTCCTGTGCTCCTGAAGTTGAAGATGAGAACAGTGATTAATGTTATAATGTGTTTAGTTTTACTAATTAAAAAAAAAATTTTTTGAAAAGATTTATCTGTATTATCATATTATAGTTATAATTATTAAATTATATATAAATTAAATGAAGTTATATATTTAATTTTGTCTGTAAGTAATTAAATAATCCTTTTAATTTAGCCATTTAAATAAGTATAAGTTTTATAATTTGTGTAACAATAGATAATATTATTTATCAAAGAAGAGGATTTTTTATTATTATTTTTTGTTTTTTAAGTGTTATTACTTTCATTATATATGTACATATGTTATTACTTAAACTTAGTAACAATAAAAGATACAATTTATTTAAAAAAATGTATTGTGTAAATTAGTATAATATAGTTGTGTTATGTGAAAAAAATAATTTTTATTATAATAAGCAAATAATAGACTGCCACATTTTGAATTGAGGCTTTAAATTGAGTTTATAAGAAAAACAAGACTGCCTTATTTCACTTTGTGGCGCATTAAATATTTGGTTTGAAATGGAAAACTGACACAAAACTAAATGTGGCGGTTTTGTTATTTCGATTCCTATTGCTGAACTGCCACAACCTCATTTTCTTGTGTCTGGTTTAGGTTTAACTAAGTAGATAAATATAAAATATAATCAGCTTCAGGTAACATGGATAATTGCAAAATATTAAAACTAAAGTTTTAAAAATAACCACTCGGGAGCAGATAACATATTAAAACTGAATTTTCTCAGAACTATGTTTTTTTGAGTTGTGGCGGTCTTGTACCAATGGTGCAATTATAAGCAAGCATAAGACATTTAAAGCAAAAATATATTAAAATTAAATTTTCAAGAATTTAAAATATAATACTAAATTGGTAATATGCATAATAAAATTATTTATTACACTAATCAATGTACTGTTATTAACAACCAATAGAGTAAAAAAAATTATAATAGAAATGAAAGCACCAAGTTATAAACAAGCCATAAACCAACACATTACATAATATTGTATAATTATTAATTTGTATTTCAATTAACAACAAATATTTAAAATAAATATACTAATTAAAAATATAAAATTAATGGCATTAAGCGCTTTAAGAATTTAAATAATAAATTGATTAAAAAAAAGTACTTATCCTCTATATTATGATATACCTGAAATATAGCCTTTAGTTAATAAACAAGTTTATTATATCATAAATCTAAGTCATATTTATTCTTAAAAGTATGATAAATATAATACATTTCTCAACATACCTTTAATTTTTGTAAGTGAGTATTTAGTTGTTTGGATTTTAAATTTATTTTGAAGTTCTAAAATTTAATTAATTTATTTACATAGTTCATTGACTGAAGTTTTATTAAATTTAAAAAAAATTATTGATTGTAATTTTAATTATAAAAATTAATTTAATAAGTGAAATTGGTAGTACAATAATAGGTATATATTATATTAAAGAAATAACTGAATTAAACAATTTGAATGTATCCAGGGCCGGATTTAAAACAAGTGTCGCCCTAGGTCATTTGAAATATGCCGCCCCTACCCCAAGAAAAAAAAATTTTGTAATTATTTCTTATAAATTTATTTTATTTTAAATAAATTAGGTCAATAGTCATTATAAACGAAACAAATAATAAATTATAAATCCTAATTAGGCATTATCAGTATACATTTTTAATCTTAATCTTAAAATAATCTTAATAATCATTAATCTTATACCTAGTAATACTTAATAGTTAAACTTATACCTAATCATAACCTATGTTATCTACAGTCGTCACTCCGTCGCTTGGCGTGAAAAACCTCCTATGTGCAAAAAATCGCAAAATGATGTTTTTACATTTCTGAATTCAGAAAATAATACGCCATCTAGTGATAAATATTTCAAGCTTTTTGGTGTTATAAAAACATTTTTATTCTTCAAAACAATGAACCTCCTATGTCAGCTGTATAGAAATTGTTATCTGAAAAACCTCCCAAGTGCATATCGGAGGTTTGTCACACTGTTGGTTTGTACGAATTTCGCACATGGGAGTTTTATCAGCTGGTGTTGAATAGAAGGGAAAATAATCTTTATTATCACTTTTCATATTATTTTTATTTCCTTTTGAAGTTTTGATGGCTGAAAATCGGAATCTTCAACAATAACGTAAGTGTAATTAAATTAAAAAATAAGCTTATAGTAATAATATAATTGTATAATACTAAAAATATTGAAACATAATTATATAAATACCTATTGGATAATTTGGTCTTATCGTCTATTTATTTTTTAATTCTATTCTATATAAATTTAAATTTCTAATTTTCCTATACATCCTTTATTTAGACAATGAATCGTGCAAGAAAACTGGTTAAAATGGTGGTCCCCGATTCTGATAAAGTCACAACCCTAAAGGAAATATGTGAGGAAGATTTAAAGCTTTTAGAATCAGTGAATAGCATTAATGAACATGATCATGAGAACTGGGCTGTTGATGAAAATGGAAAAGAAGTTGACTTAAATATATATTATGATAATTCTACCAGTGGCGGCGCGTGAACAATTTCGTAGGGTAGACAACAAGACAACCAAAGATAATATGGTGTTATATAAAATTTATTTAAAAATTAGATCATCATAAAAAAAAGTAAATTACATAAAATAACTATATTTGAATATAATTTAAATTAATTCGCCGATTTTGTTTTGTTGCGAAAAAGAACCAAGACCTTTATTTAAAATAATATCAATAATATCTGACATATTAAGTTTTAAATGTATATCACTTCATTAAGAAAAAATGATAAACATTAAACGTGTGCCATTAACCACAATCGGAATGCAAATGTGCAATTAAATTACTAAAATATTACGTTGAGACATGTCTCGTCCATGCATATAATTTTGGTAATACCCCACTACGTCCCCGTTTACCATGTCATAAGCCCTCGTCATCAATAGTGAGACACAATTCAATATGTCTCGACCGATTTGACGGCGACAACGGAGCGATTACATAATTATTGATAAGTAGGGCACGGATTTATATGTATTTATGAAACCAAAATATGTATTTATGCTACCAAAATATGTACATATAAATGTGCTAAAAAAATCATTATATGTACTATCAAAAAAAAAAAAATAATAATAATAATAATAATTAATAATAGAATGAAATTTAATAATAAAAAATATTTATCTCACTATCTAATTTTCTTGATTACAATTAATAATAACATACATTTTTAAATTTTCGAATTCAAAAGATCGCCGATTCTGTCGTAAAATTGCTTTATGTCGACTGAAAGATCTCTCAACTTCGACTGACGTTATTGGACAATATTGCATGTTGACTATGTTTGAAGGAGAAAGTTCTATATCCAATGAAACTTCAGACGAAATACCAGTGAGAATACTTTTAATAGCTTTTATTTCTGCTAGACCAGAATTTTTATGTAATACATTTTTAATCTTAGCGTTTACAATATCACCAACAGGTCCTTGAACTTTTTCAAGTCTTTTTACCGCTTCCTCTACTACATTTAAAGCTTCCACTAAAGTTAAGTCTCGAGTTTCTAATTTCGTAATAACATCAACCAAAAAATAATAATTAACAGAAATGTATATTAATTCATTTTTTAAATCATTATTTTTTAAAAGAATTTCAGCTTTTCCAATATACATTGAAGTAATCGGATCGAGTTCAGCAACAATATTTTTAATTTCTTGGAAGTTTTGGCAGTAATAATTAGCGGCATTCAACCAAGTGCCCCATCTAGTAACAATTGGTTGTGGAGGAAGGCTTAGATCTGGGTACATATTTTTAAATATTTCGACACGGCTAGGAGCTTTTAGAAATATCTTTTTGACTGAAGATATCAACTCGTCAACTTTTGTAAATTTTGATCGTATAGTTTCTGCTATTCGGTGAAATGCGTGTGCTAAACACGTTAAGTGGATCATTTTTGGAAAAAAAGCATTTAATGCTTTACCGGCTTTTACCATGTATGGCGCGGCATCAGATACAAATAATAATACATTCTCGTGCATAATTTTATCAGGCCATAATATACTCATAGAATTATTAAAAAATCTTGCAACAGTTTGGTGGTTACATTTATCTAATTGTTCACAGTTTAACAAAAAAAGGTTTAGATTTACTGTCATTTAATTTTCCAATAATAATATTTGCAATAAATCTACCATCTACATCGGTTGTTTCGTCTATTGATACCCATATGGGACCATCACCAATTGAATTTCTAATAGACACAAGAGTTTCTTTGTAAATTGGTTGAATATAATTTTTTCTTAAAGTGCTTTCATCGGGAATCGATTGAGCAGTATATTTTTCAAAGAATGATTTTAAATTAGAATTTTGAAGTTTTGTTAGCGGAATATCAGCTTTAATAAAAGCTTGACATAAATCGATGTTGAATGTATTAGAAACTGAGGAAGATGTAGATGAAAAAAATTGTTGTTTGAATTTCAGCTTTCTATTTTTGTTCTCTTTGTGCTTATTAGTTTGTAAATGTTGTGTTACCTGAAATCGTTGTTCAATTGCTATCGATTTTTCACAAGCAGCACAATACAAAATTTGACCGTCACTTTGTAAATGTTCATTTGGAAATTCAGAAACATATTTTGTTGCTTTGCAAGTTTTAGACGATCGTACTTTCGGCATTATTGGTAATTCACACGTAAATATAAAATAACGAATAACGAACACAGATTAAACACACGAAATTAAAACACGGCCCGTTTATTGATGTAGGTACTGACTCACTGTCAGTAATTCAAAGTTCAAACGCTAACACGTATTATCTATCGTTTATTGAGGTCATAAATATCGAACATATATCGACAGTAGATTAAGTTTAATAATTGGTATTATTTTGTTACTATTTTGGAAAATATGGGAAATTGTCTGTATTAATAAATAATAAATCGTAAATAAACAAATTGTCGAAATATGTAGGAAAAAATGGAATTATTGAGAAATATGTAAAAACATGTACTTATGGCAAAATATGTAAAAATATGTAAAATAAAATATAGTTCATTTCATTGCAAATCCCTTGAAACGAATTTAACACTTACCCAAATTAATTTATCAAGTCACAGTAAAAATATGTATTTACATATAAATCCGTGCCCTATTGATAAGATATAAATAAAATTATACTATATATATTTATTATTTAGTCATACTCGTTAGTCGTTACTCACACAGACATTGTAGAGACGAATCAGTGTAAATAACATTTTATTTATAAAATTATGAACAAATAAAATACTTATATAGTAGGTATAGTATCATATAATAAATAACTAATTTTTTTAATTAAATTGTTTTATATTTTTGGGATTTTTGGGTAGACTATGTCTCATTGTCTACCCTAACGCGCCGCCACTGAATTCTACCACAGTAACACCTATAAATAATTTTAACAATTTAAACAATTTTGATAATTATGAATTTGTTATAACTGATAATATTAATACTTGTGACAATATTAATGCTGAAACTGGAAAAAATGCTAATGTAGATGATCCTATTAAGGAAATGAAAAGTTATGTGGACTGTGATGATCTTGATGAATATGTCTGTAAATTCTATGAAAATTGGTAGAACAAGTAAGGAAAAGGCTTCAATAAACAGAGTTTCTGGAGACCCTTATATGGGTTCAAAAGTTAAGAATGGTAAATGTGTACAGTCGTGTCCAAAGCCTAGAAGATATTTAAAAGATTGTTGTGTTCATAATAACAAAAAAAATAAATTAGGTTCCAAAGGTTTTTTTTGCGGAATGTTCACCGAAGTAGATCGTAAAATAATATTTAGAAAATTTTGGAAGCTTGGATCTTGGGAGGAAAAAAAAGCTTACATAAATGGTTTAGTTATAACTAGAACTATAGTTCGTAGAAGGAAATCTACTAAAATTAAAAATGATACTTCAGCAAAAAAAAAATTATGCAAGAGATATTTATTTATCTTTAAGTGATGATCAGAAATACAAGGTATGTCGGACATTTTTCTTGAACACACTGTGCATTGGTGAAGATACGTTTAAGAGATGGACCAAACATGATATTGAGACATCCTCCAAGAGTTCTGAAGCTATAATGGACAATCATAATAGTATTTCGATGTGTGAATCTGCTACTAAGAAAACATCTCCCAGAAAAAATAAAAAAATTCAAGATACAGAATTAGTTGTAACATGGTTAAATATGTTACCTAAAGTACCTATAGTCCGTTTAAAATAAGAAACGTAGACGGCGGCGACCAGTTTTCGTCGGCGGCGGACAGATGTTTCCCCCACCGTGTGTCTATTTTACCGACGGCGACCGTTGACATACGACCGCTGTCGTTCGTTGTAGTCTGTAGAATTAGGTCAAATTCGGAATTCGGGGTCACTGTGTTCCGACTGTTCTTAGCGTAACGTGTGTTCACAATTTTATTTCTGCAGACATTTTTTTTTCATCATGAACGATTTGGGTAATATTTCTGATCCAGATGAATTGTCTACTATTTCTCCAAAACGAAAAAATCCAAAAGGAAAAGTAAGTAAAACATTTTTCATATTTTATATTCTTCGTCGATGTATATTACATAAATAATAATAATTGTATTATGTGTTATTTTGCTTATTAAATAATTATTATACACCAGTTGTTTATATAGATTAATAATTTTTTTTACAGTATATATACAGCCGTCAAAAAATAATGGTCATAAATTTGTACAAAGATATTTTGATGAAATCGCCGGACATCAAGTACGAAGATCTTGTTACTAATTTGTCAAAGGCCTTGGGTTTAGGTCGTGAAACAATTAGTAAGACTATCGCTGAGTACAGACGTACAAATACGGTTTCATCTCCCAACAAAAAGCGTGTTAAGTCGTCTCTCTTCGACAAAATTGATGATCTGGATCGCAATGGATTACGGCAAAAAATTCATTCATTTTGGTTGCGTCGTGAATTACCTACGATCGACAAAATATTAATTGCAGTAAACGAAGATCCATCGCTTCCTAATTTCAAACGATCTACTTTGTACAGTACCATCAAGAAATTGGATTTCGTGTTCGAAAAAAGAAAAAGGTGCAGTGTGCTAACGGAGAGGGAAGATTTGATTGTTTGGCGCCGCAACTATTTGTACAATATTCGTAAGTATCGTAAGGAAGGTCGACAAATTTATTATTTGGATGAGACGTGGTTGAATGCTGGCGATTGTGTGGACCGCGTGTGGAAGGACAATACTGTTCTTTCCAAACACGATGCGTTCAACAAAGGACTAACGACCGGGTCGACCAACCCAACTGGCAAGGGCAAGCGGCTCATAATACTCCATATTGGTTCGGACAAAGGTTTTTTGCCAGGTGGATTATTATGCTTTGAATCAAAAAAAAATAGCGCCGATTATCACGATGAGATGAATGGTGATAATGTCAAGGAATGGTTTGAGTCTATTCTACCTCGACTTGAACCTAATGCCATTATTGTAATGGACAACGCACCATACCATTCCGTCAAATTGGAAAAATATCCAAGTACGCGTTGGAATAAAGCCCAATTATCGGAGTGGCTTCAATCAAAAGGTGTTATTCTTGACAGACAATTTTTGAAGCATGAACTGATGGCCAAAGTACGCGAAATACCACGTAATAAATCTTACGTAATTGATAAAATTGCAGAAGACGCAGGTCACACCGTACTTCGATTACCACCCTATCATTGCGAATTTAATCCAATTGAATTGGCATGGGCTATGGTAAAAGGTTACGCGAAACGCGAAAACACAACGTTTAAGATCGACGACGTTCGCCAACTTCTTCATACGGCAATTGAAAGGGTGACAACAGAAAATTGGCAAAATTTCATCAAACATGTTATCGAAGAAGAAGAGAAAATTTGGAAAGTCGACGATATCATGGACGAATTGATTGATCAAATGGAACCTTGTGTTTTAACAATAACGGGAGACACTGATTCTGATTATGATTAATTTATTTTTTGTTTTTAATTTTTTTTTATGACTGACAATTTTTTTTTAATTTCTGTTTATCTTTTTATATCTTGTAATAAATAATTATAATGTTTAAATTTGTTTTTATATTTTACGTTTTTACGTAATATACCTGGTAATAACTCGAAAAAAAATTTAGTTTAAAAAAATGGTTTCATAATAATAATAAAAAGGTTGTATGCTGCGCTGACGTACGGTAAATACGGCCCAACGCAGCGCCGCCGTGCCGGTTCCGCACCGAATGCGACAAAATAGGAAACAATGCATTTTAAGTTATTTGTTCGCGTCACTGGTCAACAATAGAATGAAGAGACGCTATTTCTGGCGACAGTGTCAAAGCTCGACATTCGTAGTGAGGCCACGCCCATGCGCAGTAGTCGGCCGCCGTCTACGTTTCTTATTTTAAACGGACTATAGTCACAATTGTAGAAAATCTACAAAGAGAATTTTTGTTGAGTCCACATTTTTATCTATATCTGAAATGTATAAAGAATTTTATAGATGGGTCAAAGAAGAGTTGTCAAAAGAAGTACCTCGAGATTCGCTTTTCCGCAGAGTATTAAAAAATGAAAATATATACATACACAAACCGAGAAAGGACCAGTGTGATATTTGTACTGGACATAAAACAAAAATTGATGCAGTTGACGAAATTACTTACCAAAATCATATACAAAGAAAAGATAACGCTAGAACTGAGAAAAATAAAAAAAAGATTGAGGCATCTGATAAAAACATTGTGGTAACTATGGACCTGGAAAGCGTTTTATTATGCCCCAATACACTAGCATCATCAATGTTTTACAAGCAAAAGCTTCAAGTCCATAATTTTACAATATACAACCTGGGTGATAAGTCAGTTACATTATATGTGTGGCATGAAGCCAATGGAGGAGTAACTGCTAATGAATTCATATCATGTATTGTGGATTTTATAATGAATTTAAACCAAGATATAGAGCAAGTTACTCTTATATCTGACGGTTGTAACTATCAAAACCGAAACAAAAGCTTAGCCAGTGCATTAAGATTGTTGTCAAAAGAAAAAAAATGTTGATATTGAGCAATTGTTTTTATGCAAAGGTCACACAATGATGGAGGTAGACAGTGTTCATTCAATTTTAGAACATTATTTTAAGCCTCCACTCTACTCTCCATCAGATTACATCACCAGAATGCGAATGGCTAGACCCAATCAACCATATAATGTTAAAGTGTTAGACTACAGCTTTTTTAAAAATTATGATTCAATGTGTGACATAACTTCATTACGTCCAGGTAAAAAAAACTGGAGATAAGGTAGTTACAGATTTGTGTCAATTAAAATACAGTCCATCATCTCAAAATATTCAATATAAAACCAACACTAATGATGACTGGGAAAATCTACCAATAACAACAAAAAATCAAGTAACTACCTACACAAAAAATACAAGATCAAAAACAGCTGCCACAATTGAAGAAAATGTTCAAATAAAACAATTGTCAGATGTACCTAATTTGTACACAGCTCAATTGCCAATAACAAAGACAAAATATGAAGATTTGCAATCTCTTAAACAGGTATTACAATACAATATTTACCTACATAATTTAATATTAATGCTCATTTTAGTAGCTACAATTTAACTAGACAACATTATTAAATTATACGTTTTATTGATGAACATTAACCATTAACAATTTATTTTTAAGGTCATAGAGAAAGATCATCACTCATTCTATGACAATTTAAAATACACAGAACTTGGCAGAAAAAACCAAATAATTTATTATATTTTGACATAATAGTGATTTTTAAATGTACTATGTTCCTTTTAACTTTTAATTTTAATTTTGTTATGTGATTTTCAAGAAACAGAAACACAGAAAAAAGTTTGTTATGCCTACTTATTCTTATTATTACATTTTTAGTTTAAAATTGTTAACATTTATATTAATAACAACGACTGATAAAATATTTAAACATAAGTACCTATGTGCATTATTATTATAAGTTTTAAGTTTTTAACCAAAAGTTATGTATTTAACTGTTACTTTTTATTTTTATTTTATAATGTGTTTTTTTAAGAAACAGAAAAAGTTTGTTATTTTTTATTATTATTATAAAATCAATTAAATAACCATGTATTTAATATTTATTCCTAACTATATTATCTTTATTAGATATAACAGAATATTTAGTCAGGGTCAAATTTGATCTAATGTTTCTATAATTTATAGAATGCTATTAGTTATTCATGCATATTGAGGTAGGTGTGTTTATTTTTAGATATTATAAAATTCAATTTTAAACTATTAGTTAACCTGACTGTTAATATTATATTATAGATTTTTATAATTAAATTAATATGTTGATGGACTCATGGTAGTCAATTTACTCTAATTTTACCATTAACATAATTTCAAAAGATAATTTTTTAGGTTTTGCTAAGTTAAGGGTTAAGTAAGCAGTAAGTTTATACTATCAAAACCTCATATGTGCAAAAATCTTAACAATATGCTTAATATCACTTTTGGATAAAACAATATAATAATAATAATAGCCCAATTTCATTTCTAAACACATTTTACACAATATACTATTTTTTTGAAATTTTTATATTCAATACTTATTTTTTAAACTACTAAAACGTTTCTCCTGAAAAACTTAGTTTTTTTTACATAGGAGGTTTTTCACGCCAAGCGACGACTCGTTAATTCGATCCTCGATAATTCGAAAAACTCCATAAATCGAACTAAACGCTAAGTCCCCTGAGAAAACCTCTATAATTAGAAGAAAATGCATGTATTCCGGTCCCCTCGATAATTCGAAATGTCTGACGGTGGGACACACTCTACAATTTGAATTTTTTATTCCATAAACCTTTATAATTCGAATTTTCTTAAACGCGATTATATGTAAGTTCATATGTATGTACATTGTACATGCATATGAAGATAATGTACAATCTATTTGACATAATCGTTATGAAACTTATAAGTTATAACGTTGGTGGTTTAATATTATCGTAGTTGATAAACGTTATCGTACCTTACCTACCTAATCTAAACTTTTGTCAGGATTACGTCAATTTTTTGAGTAATCTAAAATGAACGAAAAAAGATGCGATATAATTTTCAATGCTATCAATAAGTTAGACAACGCTATGGACCAAATTGCTTCTTTAATTTTTTTGTGTAAATTGAAACTATCACCAACCCTCATATAATTTTCAATTTCTTTACATTCTTTTGCGAAATGTTGTTCTTTTACAGTTCTTATTTCTCTTTTTATTTGTCTGTGGATTTGTTTATATTGTTGGTCATTTACATTTTTATGCAATCTTCTTTCATTCATTAGGTTAAGAATCTTGTCAGTCATCCATGGCTTTTTTTGGTTTTGGTAATCTGTCCTAGTTTATTTTTGGCTACTTCTGTAATGGATTTTTTAAAAGATTGCCATGTTTTTTCGATACTTATTTCTGGTTTTTCGTTTAATGTCTTATCTTGGGTTAATTCTATTCTACTTTCAATGTCTTCTATTAGTTCATCATGTACTTTCCCATCTGTCAGGATTTCTAAATTTAATTTATTTTTCCGAGTTGGTTGTTTTCTTCTCTTGAGTCTAACTTTGAATTTTGCTAATAGTAGGTGGTGATCTGAAGGAACGTCTGCTCCTGGATACGTTTTAACTGATTGAATTGCGTTTCTATATATGTTGTTAATTAAAATGTAGTCTATTTGATTTCGTATTACGTGTTCTTTTGTATCAGTAGGGGATTTCCAAGTATATAATCGTCTTTTTGGGAGTTTAAAACGTGTATTCATTACTGTTAATTTATTCTCCATACAAAACTGAATTAATTCTTCTCCGAAGTCATTTCTTTTCCTAATCCAAACTTTCCGACCACTCCTGGTATTTCACCTTCTCCAATTTTATCATTGAAGTCTCCCATGATTAGATTAATGTCTCTACTTTTAGTGTAATTAAGTGCTTTTTAAGGTCTATGTAAAAAAATTTTATTAGGTCTTCGTCACAATCAGTAGTTGGAGCGTAAGTTGCTAAGATATTCATCTTGTTTGTAATTGTTTCCAGTTGGATTAATAAGACTCTTTCCGATATTGGTATAAATCCGCTTACTGATTTGTTCACATCTTTATTAAGTATTATTCCTACTCCGTTTTTATGTCTATTATCATCCTCTTCTCCACTATAATATAGTGTGTGTTCATTTATTTGATATTTACCTGACTTAGGCCATCTCATTTCACTTATAGTGAGAATAGAAATGTTAAGTTTGATCATCTCGTTATTTGTATTATGAATTTTTCCTGCTTCGAACATACTTCTGACATTCCATGTGCCTATTATTGTAATGTTGCTGGTCTTGTAGGGATTTCGCTGAACGACGACAGAGGAACAAGGGCGTCTCTGGCCCTGTTTTCAGGGGGGGGGGGGGCGACTTTTACACAATTTAAAAAAAAAACAAAAATATAGGCGTAATCAACATATTAAATTCTAATTTATGAACATAGTAATTAGTAACTTATTACTGGTCAAGTAATTTTGATCTGCAAATTTCATACATACAAATTATTTATAGGTAAAAAAAGATACAAATATGTAACCTCGAGTTAATAATCATTGTGTACGCCATATCGCCCAAATCTCTTGGTCACGGTATAATCCTTTTATTGTTATTCTTATTATTACTTATTATCGTATAACTTATATTCTGATATTAATTATTATATTATTATTTGCACTTTCGGTGATTGCGCTGTCCGGTTTCTGTCACAGAACACGGTACCTATCTGTTGAAATTTGTCACAGAACACAGGACCGGAGTAATGTGACCGCCGAAAAGGCACCTATAAAAGGCCACGCGAACAACGAACGAGCACCCATTCCTTTACCAGCATTATAGTAAGACCTACCCAGGCAGACTTACGCATTGTTGGTAAAGGACTTCCCCGCCTTGACGGATCTTGTTGGACTGTTGTGGTGTGCGTCCAGTGGTTCAATAGTTGGAGTATTCCGGCATTGGATCGGCCGCCCACAATCAATGAGGCAATAGTCAGAGTAATTCAGGCATTGTCTCGACTGTTAAACAGTCCAACTTGATTCCTCCGTTGTTTCCTATCAGTGCGTTCGTCGTTTATGCGTTTCTTTTATTTTAATATATACAATAAGTTATCATCGTAACGTTCATAATTGTAAGTTACATATTTTTTATTGTGTCTCGTCATTGCGACATTTTATTAAAATATTGTCATTAAGACAACTAAACCAAAAAACCGTAAATTGTTATACTTTGTCATTGCGACACCATAACCTTTTCTTCAATCAAACAGTCATAATAATAATAAAAATCTAATTATAATATTTTAATTAAGCACCAAGTAATTATTTATTTTTATTCTATAAAACAAATTATTTAAAGCGTTTGTGTTCTGAAAACCGATCTATTATTTTCCATGCATCTAATTCTACGAGGTATGTCCAGAAAGTAAGTTCCGTCGGGAAATAAAAACATGTAAATGTGTAAATTTTATTATAAATTTTATTTGAATATAAAATACATGTATTACTCTATTTTTCAACATAGTTACCACCATTATTTAAGCACTTATCATATCGAGGTACTAGTTTTTGTACCCCTTCATCATAGAAAGATGACGCCTGTGATTGTAACCATGCGATAATAGCCTTTTTCACCTCATCATCTTCGTTGAAGTTCTGGCCACCCATAAATGATTTCATGTGTAAAAAAAGATGAAAATCACTGGGTGCCAAATCTGGACTGTAGGACGGATGATTAAATTGTTCCCATGCAAAATCTGCAAGAAGTTGTTTTGTCACATTTGCTGTGTGCGGGCGGGCATTGTCGTGGATGAAAACAATGCCACGGCTAAGCATGCCTCGTCGTTTATTTTTTTATTGCACTACGTAGTTTTTTAAGCGTCTCGCAATAAGAATTTGCGTTAATTGTTTGACCACGCTGTAAAAAGTCCACTAACAAAACTCCTTGTCTGTCCCAAAACACCGTGCACATGATTTTTCGAGTAGTCAGTATGTGCGTGAAGTTGGCCCCCCCACCTTCGCAAATTTCTGTGAAAATTATGTAATCATTTTGCAAATAATTTGCAAATATTTGCAAATTGGTTTTCAGAATT
>NW_020271633.1:0-5037 GCF_002803265.2 Melanaphis sacchari
TTTTTTTTTTTTTTATTTATTTATTATATTTAAAATGTGTCAACATATTACATGTTATTACAAGTTTATTAATACAATTTAGAATTTATTATTAAGTATGGTATGGATGATTAGAAGATATGTGATACGTGTGTTAATTAATTAAGGAGTGGAAGTGATGAGGAGTGGAATTTTGTTTATTAGGGATATAAACACACTCGAAAAGTTTAAACGACATAACTTGAGTATTTTTTATTCAGGAAATTTTTGAGACGTAAAAAAAAAAACAAAAGTTTTTTTTATCATTTTCTGCAATTATCTATGTAAACATAATATCAGATATACACGTAGAGTAAACCACTGTATTTTCCACATATTATGGACGATAGCAATTAAATGACGGCAAAAATAGTTGCCAAAAAAATGAAAATTCGAAAAATTATTATTCGTAATCGACATAATACTCTATATTATATTCTAAACTTATTAATAAATACGAACCTCTCTGATGTGCGACTGCAACCTGCCATTCTGGTCCGTAAGCTCTCGGACCACGGCTCGTTTCTGTTTGTCCGCCTCGCGCAGCTGACGTTCCCGGCTGTCGAGCACCGCCTGCAGGTCTCTGAGATCGGCCTGCAGCTCATGGCACCGTTGCTCGCACTCGGCCTTTGACTGTGCCAACTGTCTGCGCAACCGGTGGCGGTCCTGTTCGATCTCCTATTGCAGCGAAACAACGACAAAAACGATGCGATGTATAAGTTAACTGCGGTGCGTCTCGTTTATTTGACGTAGGTATTGGCGTACATCACACGAGACGTAGTATGATAATAACAATAATAACAACAATAACGACAATAATAATAACAATTCTAGTGTGTAAATGACGATTAACGAGGAATGAGCATGTATAATAATATAGTACGGTTGTTCACGCAAATTTGCATAAATCATCACATTATTAGAGAAAAAAATGGTCGAAGCGCAGATTTGAATAGGCGATATGAGTCATTATACTGCGTATATATTATATATGTAAATACGATTCATGAGTCATAAACTAATAACTATCTCTATAGGTGCCAAATGTTTTACATTAGAGTGTTGCCCAACCCAATAACTCGTGGGTCTCGACACTCGAAAGTATCGATTGACGATCGTAAGTATCCAAGATCCGTTTTTAAGTAAAAACCATTGGTTATAGACAACAATAATAATAATATTATAATATAAATTTATTGTCGATACTTTAAAAAATAGTGTTATGGGCTACGAGATATATTGTTAAATAGGTATAAGTATATATTATAATATAATATGTAATATTGTTATAAGTATTAGCAATAGTAATATGGCTATATATATATATATATGGCCTAATGTAATAATATAATATATTATATGGCTGTAATATATACGAGATAGTAGATTCATATTTTTATGAATCTTGTTTTAAAAACATCATAATAAACATCGCAATAGCAGTCGTGTACTGAGGTCGATAATAAATACATTATTACATTTCCACGAATTGACAATTGGGAACAGATTACATCCTGGAGATTTTTGTTATCGATTAAACAACTGTGAAAACGATTCCAAGAATAAATACAAAATGAAAGGCTATAGACTACAATGACAAGAGGCTTCTTCATATATAAAGGAGCCCAGAGATCAGCAAGGGCAGATGTACCAGAGCCACAGAGACCTGAGCACCTCCACGACACTCAGCCACTTTTTGTATCAGTTACATGAACTTTATTAATACGTAATAAACACATTATTGTTCATAAAAGTTGTAATTTTCATTTAAAATAACACCTTGGACTTGTATCTGATATTGGCACGCAACAACTATTTGTTATTTCTAAGTTCTAACCCACGCGCAATAATATAGTAGTTGCAAATATACGTTTAGCAGAATCGACATCGTTGTTCTTTGCTTAAATATTAGATTAAAATGAGTGAACAGACTTTTATTAAACTTAGGTAAAGGTAATTAGTCTTTACGGCTCTACAATATATGAGAACTTCTAATTTTAATACTTTGTATACCACCGCATAACTTGTATAAAGGCTTTAAATGTCGTAAAAAGTTAACATATACGAACACAGATAATGTGATCTTAACTTCAATATTTAAATAATAGATAAATTCATATTATAATTTTAAATCTATAACAATACTAGTTTATAATTCTGCGAAATGTAAATTCACTATGTCACGCTTGAGGGGTCAGAGAGAAAAATTAAATATCGCGTTGACATAATTTTAACGTTGTATACTAAAATTGAAAAAAAATTCTAAAATTTTCCCTATGTAATGAACTTTGCAAATGTTTGTGATTTTAATAAATTTTTTACAAACTTGATCTTTAAATAGCTATAAAATAAAAGGATAACTATATATTTTTAATATGTATTGATTACCATTAGTATATTTTACAAGGTATAGGTAACAATGTGTTTATTTTTCTAGAATTTTATTTTTACAGAAAAAATGATCACATAAAAATCAAAAATTTAAAATATCTTTTTAGATAGCACTAAAAGAGTCAAAATATTTTTAAAGTTACATTGTTTCTGATGAATGTTAATCTAGTGAATATTTCAAACCTTTACGGTTGTTCATTTTTCAATTATAACGAAAATAAAAATTGAATTAATCAATAACAGATTTTCCGTTCAAATTCTAGTTTTCCAAATTATTTTTTAAAGTACTGAAAATACTTAATTTTACTTCTCATAAATCTGATTTTCTACCATAAAACATCCTTGGATTTGAAGATCAAAGCATTTTATCTCTATTTTCATATTAGCGAAAAACACACATAATTGGTACAATCAATGTATTTAGAAATCTAATAGCTAATATAGGTATCTACATAATTATGTATGCATTATTAACGATGATTTTATGTGAAACAAATATTTTTAAACAAATCTTTAATATTTCAATGGAGTAACAAAACATTTGAAAGTATTTTGCTTTCGTGTTATATTTATTTGTTCTTAAACCCATATAAGAATTAAGTATAGTCTTATAGGCGCGAGTATATATCATTGAAAGAAATAAGAACAAAAATTAAGCGTCAAACTTACCCTGTGCTCGTAATGGTTCGCCTCAGCTCGGCACTCGGCTAGCTGGCGATCTTTGAGTTCGAGTAGTTCGGCCAACCGATCGCGGTCGGCTCGCAACTCAGCCATCCTCTTCTGTAGTCGTTGTTTCTCTGCCGCTTTCATATCGATCTAGAAAAATATCGTCACCACCCGTTTGCTTTATACTGTGCATCAAATTTACTCAGTCGACACTGTCCAATAAGAAATACTTTTAAAAAATAATTAATTTTTAAAGTTTGTATATTTATATACGTCTTATACGTAAAATTATGCGTATATATAGTATGAGTTATAAGTTTAATAAGGATATAACTAATAAGAATCTTTTCTGAAAGATTTAGTATTGCTAAAATCGAAAGAGTTGACGTTGTTCTTAATTATTTTAGGGTTATTGTTTCGAGATTTTTAATGTATTAACTATTACGATTGTGAGAAGTTATTTATTGTGATAAAATAAAATACTTATGAGAGAATTTGTAAAACTTTTCAAAACTTAAAACATTTGTTTTCCACCGTTTCTTTTTTTAATCGAACACGAGCTATTTTTGTATATATTACAAGTACCTACAATAATTGAACTGTAAATTAATTCACTGTTTTAGAAATCGTGTAATTAATGCTTCATTTTCACTAAAAACTAAAAAGTCAACTACATGATGAACGCTAAGCTTTTTATGAAATATTTTCAAATGTTGACTTAAATTTTAACAAGCAAATTCAATTTTTAGTCTTTAAATTCCTTTAATGAACAATACGGCGTTTTTTTTTTACCTTAGCTTAATATTATTTTAAGGCATACAATTTTAAGTACTTATATACTACATAATATATATTATATATAATAGCCGTCAGTCGAAATAATCAATTTGGATAGAATATTTAATATCAAAAATAATTTATTGAATGTTATCTATATTTTCAAGAATCAGGATTATAATGTTTATAAAAAATACAAACAAAACTCAAATATAATACCATTGTGCAGCTTATATTTACTAAGTTGAGTAGACTTTGTTCGGTTAAAAATTCGATTAGGTTAACCTAATATTAAATATCAAGCAACTAATATAAGTAAATAAATACAATCATCACGCTAAACGTATAATTTTAAAAACATTGATTTTGTTATTGTATGAACTATGAATAATAATAATTAAAATATTTTAAGTATATCTATTATAAACAGTGACAAAGTCGATCGTTGGCGTAACGGCCAAATTCTGATTTTTCGATTAATCACCAACAACCGACTGCGACCCAAGTAGACTGTCGATATTGTAAAATTTAATATGACTATTTCGCATTAATATAGTATTGATCAGAGCGAAATGAACAAAATAGTATCCGATGCATTTACCTCATCACGCAACACGTCCAGGCTGCGGTAGTCGTCTGGCGTCAGCGACCCGTAATCAGTGGTGGAACCGCCGTTGGTCATGGATGTGGGCGATCCAACTCCTCCGATCCCTGTCCATTTGCCGCTGCCATGTTGTAGCTGCTGTGCGTCTTCCAGAAGACGACACTTGTGCCGGAGTTCCGCTTCTGCCTGGGAAAGCTGCAGCGCACAAACATTTATATAATATCATAAAATCAGTATATACTCAATCATTCGACGCGAGGCATGCGTCAGATTAACTCAGACCGAGTTTATTTGGCACATATATTTTTTTAAAGATTTTTTTTTTTTTTTTATTTATTTATTATATTTAAAATGTGTCAACATATTACATGTTATTACAAGTTTATTAATACAATTTAGAATTTATTATTAAGTATGGTATGGATGATTAGAAGATATGTGATACGTGTGTTAATTAATTAAGGAGTGGAAGTGATGAGGAGTGGAATTTTGTTTATTAGGGATATAAACACACTCGAAAAGTTTAAACGACATAACTTGAGTATTTTTTATTCAGGAAATTTTTGAGACGTAAAAAAAAA
>NW_020271634.1:0-15035 GCF_002803265.2 Melanaphis sacchari
TTGTTAAAATAAACATTTTGTTTTACACTAACTTAATAAATAGGTTCTTGTGTCTATTTAAGCTTTAATATTTAAGATGATCAAATTTAGATTCTTTATATTAATTTATACCAACAAAGTATGGATAGTACCATAGATTTTCAAGTACACAGTTTATTAAAGATACGGTTATAAAAGATTATTTGGATCTGATCATTCTGATCAATAAGAGTTACTCAATTGTACGTGTTCAACACATTCTTATTTTGCCTTTATGACAAGAGTATTTGAAAGGATTAAACGAGGTGTTTGGAAAATTGATATTATTTTAATGAAAAACTAATAGTTCCAATATACACTTTCAAAATGTAGTAATTTGGTTTTAGTGTAAAGTTAACCTCACCATAAATTCAATATTAGGATAGTCTATGATTAAATAAATTAGAAGTTCTAGAAAATATATTCTATTATTTAAATAAACAATTGGTACTTAGAATCTTTATAGAATTATATTAATGAATATTGTTGGCATATAATATTATAACATAAATATTATATTTAAAATAAATAATATTATCTTTAGTTTATTAGATTTTATTTTAATTTATAATTGAATACTAAATTTGGTTTATGTTGTAATAGGTATATAATATATATAATTAAGGATTAAGGAAGCAGTAGATTGAAATAAGTTTACTAAACTAAATGCTTTATACTTACCAATGAATATTTTTAGATTAATTGTGATATGCATGTAGTGACCGATCCAAATGATATTTTTTTGTTTTTGGTAATTGACAATAGCCTGTAAATTTATCAGTTTTTTAAATGATGCTTTTCGGCTCTGCCCTTTTGTTTTTTTTTCCATGATGTATTTGGTATGTATTTATTTAAGTATTATATTGTATCTGTACTTTATTGTACAGTGAATATTCATATTATTTTATACAAATTACACAAAGTTAGGTACCAGTAGACGACACTACAACAGAAATCACTAATTAGAATCGTGGGAATAACAAAGCAATTCGTACTGTGCATTCATACTATCATAATAGATATCATAGTTGTTACACTAAATACACTATGCTCATTGCTCAATATTATCCAGTATTGTGCTAAACTAGCTAAACAGTTCCCACTCGTACCCGATTTCAAAAGGGGAAAAAAATGAAAAAAAAAATAAGGCTCAATATTGTTATGACTATTTTCGCTCAATAATATGTTTCCTGGTGTTCTCCGGTGGCGGTTGACCGCTAATAGCACAGTGATATAATACATAATATTTAGACTAGCATTACGTAATACGGAGCGAACCAAATTTATATAAAATTAAATCTAATATAATAACAGTTATCACTAATAAAGTAATATGAGTAGGTACTTACAAATAATATCTGTCTATATAAATATTTTTAATACAATTGGTATACGTTGAATTATGTTATAACGGCTCGATGGATATAATATGACACAATTGACAGTATGCACAGTAGAACAGTGGCACAGTCCGTCCTATTAGCGTTAGGACAGGGACAGAGTGGCCCATCGGGATACCGGGAAAAATCCCGAATGCCTGGGAGCTAAATGGCCCGTTGGCCTGAAGTATAGATAGAAAAAAAACATGAAAATAGTGTAGAGTAATGTGAATAGTATATTTATCTATACACGAAAACGAAATCATGGTAAAAATATAATTAATAATCCTTTTTACATTATTTTTTATATTTTAAATTCTGATAAACGATGGCTATTTGATATGAATTTGCAATAACCCGTACATAGTGTCATAGTATATACCGACATACCCACATTAGTAGAATACACACTATCAAATTTTTATAACTTTCGTTGAAGTTCTACGACACAATAACACTTTATCGCCTGGCGACTATGGAGTTAAATATACATTTTCCCATTATTTTGTCATCAGAGTATCTACGATATTTAACAACATATAATATGATGGACTAGTGGAGGAGTACTTTTATACTACATTTTAAAAAGTTTCGTTTTTAAATATTATTTTAATTTTAATATTAAATATTTTCTGGGTTTCCTCAAAATGAGTGATAATAAAAAAAGGAAAGGTGGAGCTGAAAGAGAAAGAAAAGTAAAAAGTTATTTATGTTAAGTGGAAACAATGTATGAAATTATTTTCTTATTATTCCAAAAAAAATTTACCCAAACTTTTATCGGATACTGAAAATATTTTTGGTCATAATAATTTATCGTTTAAAACCGATGATATTATTAACATATTTTATTATGTAAAAACATTTTAAGATTATTAAATCTTGGTTACCTATTTTAGATTTTGGATTTAAAGTTTTTTTTAATAGTTTTGTCAATAAACTAGATACTTATGCAATGAATTTTTATATTTGCTATTTACCTATTTACATTTAAATACAAAATTCATCACATACATAAATAAAATAAAGTTTCTATTCAAGAGATGAAAATGTTGAATGGCATGGAGGAAATGTATTTTCCTGGCCTAAATCGTTTTCCCAAATCGCCCCTGGACGATGGCATAGCTCGAGAACTTCCTTAACACACTACACATTTATAAAGTTTCTCATAATATTTTAGTGTTATAATTTTTACTCTAAATTGACTATTCAGTTTTCCGCTAACCAGTGTTCGGTCAGTGTAATGTGCTTGTTGCCACGATCGTATTGCTCTTGTTCTGTTATTTTTGGACTTAGTTAAGCTATTTATTATTTTCAACGTTATATATTTGTTTCAAGTATTTACAATATAACAATCTGTAGTAATGTATTCGACCATTCTCTTAATACACAATATTTTGTTAACAAATAGCATTTTACTACATTAAAAATCAAAACCAATACCATATAGATACTAGATCCATTTAACAGCTACTGTATGTCTACGTCTATACCATTCATATTATTATTTTTAAACTGTAAAACATAATAACTATAATCGTAGGTAATACAATCTAAATATTGTATTTAACTAAACATAATAGAATCGAGATCATCTGGTCGCTGGTGAGAAGTTCATATTAAGCAACGAACAGACAAAAATTCGTTTTTATCTATATATTAGATTATAAATTTAATTGTTAAAGTTGTAAACCAGATAGCATTATTATTTAGAAACAAATATTTAAACAATTACAAAATCATAAAATTAATTAAACGTTTTACTACGTAAATCACGATAGGATGGTTAAATTATTTTAAGTGTGTAAGGGTTACCACTGGTTATTATAGAAAATAAAGCAATTATTAAAGTTGAATAAAATTTTAGACTTGTGTTTAAAATCTGGTCAATACCATAAAAAGTAAGTGTTAAAAATATATTGTGTTGTAAAGTACAGACTCTACAGTTATTAATTTTTTTAACCTATTGTTTGACACTAAAATCTATCGCTGTATAATAAATAATTATTGATCATCCAATAACCAACTATCTACCTACACATATATAAATTTGTATAATATGTGTTGCTACCTGATGAAATAAACTCAAATAACACATAATATATTACACGAGTAGGTATAGGACTATATTATAGGATAGCCGCTAGTGTCCTCAGTAACATACCAGTTTTACACATTTAACAAAAGATAGATACTAAATACGAGCAAGGAAGTAAACTTGTTAGTGATGTTTAGAACAATCACATATTATTAATACAAAACGCATAAATACAGTTTATTAAACGGTATCAAAGACACCAGAAGAACGTTTCAATATCGTGAACATTATGCACACCAGTGTATGATGTACATCCATACTTTGTCGTGTCAATGTATCATATTGCGTATAAAATATTACTAACTCCACTGATTTATTTCACTATTCAACACCTGTACTATAAACTATGCTGCATAGTAGCAGTGGTTGTAGCTCCATTATTTTTTTAAGAATAGGTTCACGTTCGAACCGATCATCAATCTTCGTGCTAATCGTGCACATACCGCATATTTATATACTTTTTGCCTCTATTTCTTATGGATATTAAACGATCATTGATGTTTTTTAAACCTTTTTTGTGTGTCCTGAAAAATGAAGTTTTACTGTTTTAGCACATTGGAAATGTTTACGTGTCGGACGTCGGTGTCAACGACAATGAGCTGATAGTACGTCAGAATCGTTTTTTGTAAGCAATGTGTAGTAATCGTCGAATCAAATTTAACACATAATTTATAATACATTATTATGACTCAATGTACACTTCTTAGTTTCACACGTGCTATGTATAATAAACCGTTATTCCTCCTTTTAAGCTCGAATATGATATCATATATGCGTGGGTGTTTGTATGAGATTTGTGTGTCGTGTATGTTTGTTGTGTGAAAGAACATAATATTATACCTGCCGGCTGCCAACCTGTATTTTATTCTGTTCCTATTTTTAAATACGAACTATTGTGCAAGTATTATTCTACTCTTATCGAATGTAGATAATGATGCAGTCACGCAGATATCATAATTAGGCACACGCACTATATACATTACAAAGATTTGTGTGCGGGAATATACAATAAGTCAATAACAATATAATATTAGTACAATCCTATTTCTGAACTCTTTTCATTCCTGTGCTAGTATATTTTAGCTCAATTATTTTCAATTTTATTTTATATACCATAAATTGAGTTATTCAAGTTATATTAAATAATGAATCCTATTTTTGTTAATGTTATAACTTATAAGATTACCTTGTACTATATGTATAAGTAGGTATTAAATATTAAGCTATTTATTGTATATAACTAACTTAAAATTGTATATGCTTATGTAAAAATTAATTCTACCCGTAAAATAAATAAAATAAAATATTGTGTATTCATATTTATTCGACCTCTTCTTTATAGAATAATCTATAATTTATGAGCTATAATATTTATTTAGCAGCTGCCTACTTATTGTTACAATAAAATCACTATAGTGAAACATAACTATTAAAATATATGTATATTATGATTATAATTCATTGTGTTATTCATACATAAATCCCAGATGCGATTATGGTGTCAACTTATATTCGTTCTATATTATCACCATCCACCTAGTCCTACCACAATATAATAGATATAAATTATTTTTGATTAGGTACCATTAAAAATTTTATAATAATAATCATACTTCATAATACACCTACATGTTAGTATCTTGTCAAATATTATTATTTATTAACATAAAAATCCTCTCGTATTCATCTATTTGGTATTAATTTGTAACTAATACATTTTAGGTACCAGAAAGTAATTGATAATAATGGGCTACGATAAAAAAAATAAAAATAGTTATTTAAAAATTCATTAAAGTAAAATAAACTAAATAATATCTATTTTCAGAAATATAAAGGTACCGATAAGGCGATAACACTTAACTAGATACGAAAATATAAATTATATCTGTAGTAATTTTACATTAAATTGATAAATACGTACGTAAATGTTCCAAAAATTTCGCATATACCTACATATAATTAACCAAAACTAAATATAAAAGCTTATAAACTAACACAAAAGTGCTTTAACTGTATATATTCACGAATATCATAAGAAAATGCATAAATAAAATTGTTTATTTAAACTTGGTTATGTACGAGTATTAATTTAATTTTGTATTTGATGAGCTATGTCCTGGAGTACTAATAAAAAAAAATTTTAAAAATGTAAATGCTACAAATTCCTAACACCTTAGCCCTACTTTTTACACATACTGACATACTTATATTTATAGAAAGATATGAATCGCCATAAGGTGGCTCATTCGATACGAATTCTTCATTTCAACTCCCATACATGAAATATATTTTGTTTTAGTATTAAATTGCCATTGATTGCAGATAATAAAATAGTTATTATAATTGTACGTATTTTATTATATTTTGTCATTTAAGCTAAATTTAGCTATTCTATAAAATTTTAAATTTAAATACAGCTATTATAATTTTCATATTATGTTAGAGGAAAAGTATACGGTTCTAAGGTTAAGGTTTGTATACTAAAAAAATTGTTTACCTACACGTAAGAAAAAATATTACTTATTAGTTATTTTATTACTATTCGCTAGTTGCCTCATGCGGATTTCCCATTTCGATTTTATTCATCCTTAATTAAATTATAGTTATACTATTTTAAATTTTTAAAGTGTCAAAACCCATTTACAAATATATATAGTGAACAATAATTTGTTAGATTGTTCAATAAGACGGAGACAAAACATGTGGATTTTTATATTTTGTCTATATCTAATCTATAAAATTGAATGAACAATTTCTAATAGTTATAAACTAAATAATAAAATAGATATGAAAGTTGACGCCAAATTCGATTCTATAAGAAATAACAAAGTTATAGTAATTGAAAATCATAAATGTTGTCAATCAAATGTTTTAAAATATAATACAATACGTTTTCGGTGTGCAAATAATAAATGTGGATCTAATATATTAGTGTCACCAAATAAAGTCTAATATAATTAAAATTAATAATACATCTCACAATCACCCTGTCTGTACTTCGAAGACTTTAGCATTGAATCAAATAAAAAGTGTTGTAAAAAGAAAAGCAAGTATAGATTTAAACTCAAAACCAGATAAAATTATACACACAACTTCCAAAACCTGAATACGAAATTAAGTATTCCAATTTATCATCAATTAGGCACTGTATATTTCGTTTCAGAAAACATCATTTTTCTACTTGCCTCATGGCTCATACCATAGAAGAAGCGTAAAACAGCTTTAAGAAATTTAAGAAAATATTACTTCTAAATTCTAATGATAAACAGTTTTGTTTTGTTAATTAAGAAAAAAATATGATAATAATAACATGCTCAACTAATCTTAAATTGTTTTGCAATTCTGAATATGTATTTGGTGATGGGACTTTTTCTTATCTCCCAAAACATTTTGTTCAGTTACATACACTTTACAAGCACAAGCAGAATTTGTATGTACCTACCAATCGCGTTTTATTTTTATCATCTAAAACTACTCAACAATACGAATTAATGTGATATAAAATTATTCGTTTATATAATATTTTAGTAAATACAAAATTAAATATTACTACATTTTGAAATTACCGCTCATAAATCAATACTTAAATGTTTTCCAATATGCCAAATTATTTGCTGTCTTTCATCTTGCACAAAATAAGTTTAAGAAAATTTAGTAAAATACTGTTTCACATAAGTATTACTCAAACAATAACTCAGAAATAGGTGAATAGCTGAAATGTTTGTTTGGTTTACCGCTATTACCTTTCTAAATAATTGTACTATTTAATTCCTTATTTTCGATGTGAGCAATAAGACCAACTGACGAACCTCGTATTATTTAGTAGGACTAAATAATTTTACAGTAATTATTATAACTCATAATTTTATTATGCACATCCTAATATTTATCTAGTAATTAATATTTTAAAATAAATTCAAACAAAAACCTATTACTAAAAATCAATTCTTTCAACAACCAAAAATCAATATATTACGTAATAGTACTAAAGAAAAACAAGATTATACAATAAAATCACGGGAAGAATATCAAACCGGAAAATTGACAATAATAAATTATATCAAACAAATGGGTATGAGATACCACACTAATAAAAAAAATAGTTAAGATAAAAATTATATGATAATATAGTACATTTTTAACCATATCAGTTAGAATTAACTGAAAGTCCTATAATTCTCTAAAAATTTAAAGGAAAACGTATAATCGCCCAATCGCTCAAATGGAAGCCGCCTCAATTAATTGAGTAGTATTTAATATACTACCAATGAGGTGATTTAATAAATAATAATTAATTTATTCTTTAATTTATTGCTGTAAGATAAAAATTATTTAAAATCACTTAGCAAGTGTTATTAAATTATTAATAATTATAAGTTATAGTAAGACTACTAAAAAAAATGTAAAAATGGCTGTCATATAATATGTGGTCTAAGATCTACCGGTTATTTATAAAATATGTCGTAATAGTACCTCAATGCGGTCTACTACAACGAATAAATAAAAAAATAAAAATTATATCATATAGTATATCATTTAAAAGAATATAATTTTCTTACCTTAAGCTCTGTGTTATTTGACATCCCTTTTTCTTACAACATGAAATTCTTCTTTCCTTACATCTCTCCTTAGTTAGGTTATGTATAAACAATCGGCATTTAAATCAATTGTCAAAACATTTTTACCAATTATTAAAAAAAATTATAATTGATTCGTCACTACTTAAATAAAAATCTTATGCCAGTATATTGAGTGAATAAGTGTATAGTATAACACAATAAGTGACGTACTGAACTACTGAGCGTTTGAGTCCACACTTTTACAAAATGTCAAAGTATTATTATCGAAAGTATAATACCATAAAAATAAAGTGTTCATGGTGTTCACTAAAGAAAACGATTAAACCGTACCTATCTATTAAAGATAATATTATGCCTGTGAAAAACCAGCCATAGCACACGATAAGAGTAAAAATAAAATTAATTATATTCATAGACAAGAATACCAAATAAGTAGGTACTTTGTGTTTTTACGTGTTCATTTCTTTTTACCTAATTATATTTAAAAATTGTTATTATTCACATTTCCATAACATTCAAATGAGTATAGACCTGAAAAAATTACACATCATAATACTCATATATAGGCACTGATTAGGCAGGTTGGTCTATAAATAGGTAATTCTAATTTTCATATTAAACAATCTATTTTTGATAATATTAACTGATACTTATATAACTTATAAAAATGCCTTTAAAAACAAATTTAAATTAGATCATATAAATAGACAGCAGATCTTTGTACTAATATATATTAATTATTTTTTAACAATAACATGTTTGTTATGGAAATTGCGCGATTTTTTGGTAGTTTTATCTTTGATCTTAATGTGTTTATTTTAAACAAGTATCTATAAAAAGGGAAGTTTTGTTAGAAAATATTTTAGTTTGTTAAAATGCATTTCCCAGGACAGTAGATCAAAAATAATACTATGCAATATAAAGCAGCCGAGGATATCTCAACTACATGCATAGAAAAAATGGTGTGGAAATCTCATGAAATGGTTTTGGACATAGGATGTGAACCAGGCGATATAACCTCAGATATTCTTTATCCTTTTTTAAGAAATAAAATCAAATATTTAGTATGTTTAAATTGCTTAAAATATTTTTTTTTTATAAATAATTAGTATTTACTGTTGATTTTTTAGGTCGGTGTTGATAAATCAATATAAATGATAAAATATGCTAAAAAAACTTATGGATGCTCTAAGATAGATTTGAAAGTTCTTGATATTGAAAATGCCAATGACTGTCCTTTTTATTCTCTCAAATTTAATAAAATATTTTTATTTTTTTGCCTTCACTGGGTTCATAAATAAATTTAATGCTTTCCTTAATACCTATGCATTTAATGCTGAAAAGTGGTAGAAAATTTTAATTAACTTTTTGTTAATTAATCCAATAGTTGAAATGTATAAAATGATGGATGAAGAATGGCAAAAATATACTAATATTTATATAAATATTAAGATTTAAGATGTTTGTATAGTTGAATACCTATTAAAAAACTAATGTCTCTTGGTGGATAGTTCTATTAAAATTAATAAATACCTATATTATAATACTTAAAGCTATTTTTTTTATTAAAATTTAGAAGTCAAAAGCTTCAATAAATATGATTTTGGCTATTTACAATTATTTACTGTCAATAGTTTATTATCATGGCTTTGTAAACGCATGCAATTAAAGACAATTGAATATGTATGTAACTATGCTCCTGAATATATGTGTGCAATAAAAACTTATAAAAGTGTAAAAATATTGTATTAATTAATTATTTTAATTTATCAAGAAAAAATAATTTCATCTCAATATATGTATTTTTTTAAATTGTTTAAATAACTGCATTTTTTTGTTCAAGTACTTGATTATATTATTTTCGTCTAATGAACGATTACTCTGCATACGAAAAATTAAACCAGAAAAAATATGCGAATGCATGGATGTCCTTGCTCTAGTGATAATTTATTTTTCGTATTATTAATGATAAACATGTTATCTTAAAAACTATGTTATCCATTTTTTCTTCTTATTCAAAACTGAAAGTTTTTTGTCAGGCAAAATAAGCAATTGCTTACAGTACAAAATAAAAATATTTGTTTTCATAGTTATGATTTTATGACAAATTATATAGTATATGTAATATTATGCTTTTCAAATTAGTTGTGATCATGTTAGTATTATATCAATTATTTAATTTTCATTTATCACAATTCTCATTAATATTTCTAAAAATACTCAATAGATACTAAGCATTTTATTAATTTACCATTATGATGTGATTAGTGGCCTGATTGAAATGAAACCCGAAGATATTGAAGACAGAATGAAAAACTTATGTAAAAATGACCCTATAGATATCCCAGACGGTTTTGAAAATGAGTTTATACAATTCATCACTTTTACATCACTATCTCTGCCCAAATATAATAATTCTAATAATAACACGTTTAATTCAAATTCGAATTTAGTATGGGAACGAGTACAATATACTATAAAAATTCGAAACATTTTTACATGATTTACAAATTTGTGACTTAAAATTGTAAATCTAATCCAAAATTGTATGTATTTGAGGTCTTTAAAAAACGCCCTCAAAAGTATAAAGATATTACAAAGTATTTGATGGCATGGGTATAAAGATTAAATATGTATGAAAAAATCACAGTTTATAGTTTTAAATTAATTTAAAAAACTATAACACAATATAACATAACATTATTGATGATTAAATAATATTTATTTGATCAATAAACGACGTTTACTATAACGTCTGCGCTTGTTTTCAACTTGGCAACATAATGAAGACAAACTTTCAAATAGTGCTTGCAAATCAAAGTTATCAAATTTAACTTATTGTTTTCTAAGAAACTGTCGTTTTTACAATTTAAATTATTAAAAATATTATAATTATATACATGATTTTTAACTGCAAGAATAACTTTTTGACTTAACCCTGGTAATAATGAATACAAATTTGTTGTTAACTGAATTAATGTTCTTTTAATAAATTTAACAATCACTATTACATTTTTTGGACGTTTTATTAATCCTTCTCTGTTTTTAACATCTACTAATTTTGAATGGGGATAATATACCATACTACATGTTGACAGTGTTGGCAGTCAATCTTTTTAGATATATTTCTAACGATATAATCCATATTTGTACATCCATATGCAACGCATTAATTAATTTAAAATAAGAATTATCATATTCATGTAATAATTTATGATTTTCTAAAGAAATACGAATCAAATTAATAGTAAATTAACTCCATAGGAACGCGTTTAAAACCATATAATCATAAAATGCTTATTCAAAATCTTTTTCCAAGATTATACAAATAAATTATACACATAATACATAAACTACCTTCCTTGGTTAATTTCCTATCTATCAGAGAAAACCGTATCAAAATCCATTCAACTATTTTGGAGTTTATCCAGATAAAAAAAAAGTGAGTTCATTTCATAATATGTATTGATATTGATATGTATTTCAGTATTTGAAATATCAAAGTCGAATAACATTACAATTTTTACAATAAAATAACTAGATGGCTAAATATGGATTATATTTTAGTCTAACTATACCACAGAACAATACCTTCACCACTTGAATTATAACTTGTCAGTAGTCTTGGTCTAACCCAAAAATATATATTATAGAATAATACTTTATGATTACATGTATAATTAAAGATGGGCATTAACTAGTTAAAAAGTTAATTTTTTTTTAAACTTTTAAATTTAACTAATTAGTTTATTTTTTGAACTTTTTTTTATCATCTTATGATCTTAAGTAGTTTAATTGACAATTAATAACTTAGCATTTTGCAGTTGATATTAGAATTATTTTAATTAAATTATAAATTGTATTTTTTTTTAATGTTATAGGCATTCAATAAAATCTATATTATATATAAAAAAAATAAATAATATTTATTAAATTATTAATTTGAGATGTGTATAGTTTGTTTAAATAAGTAAATAATATATACATATAAAGTAAAATATAAAGTAAAAGGGTATTTACACTATTATACTGTACAATGTACATTATGATAAAAGTTCAATAAAATTGTTTTTTATAATTTAATTAATAGAAAGACGCATTTACTCGTTATGTTATTTACATACTAATTAAAAAAATAAATTAACTTTTTTTAAATTGAGTTAAGTTAATATTTTTTTCCATATTAAATTTTAACATATCAAGTTTTTTTTATAGTTTGTAAACGGTTAACTTCTAACTTATTAATCTTGCGTTCTTGTAGATTAATTTAATTATTTTCATTAACTTGACCACCTTTGTAATAAATATAATATTCTACTATATTATATTTCATTATTCACAATCCTCTAAACTGATTCATTCAAAAATTTCTATTTAGAAAGTATAAAAATCTATGATTGAAATGGACAATATCATTTCATAAACATCAAAGATTCAAACCAAGTTTTACGTTTGTTTGAGCTTTCTCAACAACAACTTATATCCAATAAAATTTAGGTACTCTATTTTCTAAACTCTCATTATGTCATGAAATTATAAGATAATATTGTTGTAATTTTTAATACAAAAAAAAAAGTTCCATTAGCTTTGGTATCACAACTTCAGCTACGAGATGGCGACACTTTTCCCGCAGTAATCAAATGACACGCTAAGGTAATCCTGAAGCCTATACAAGTATGAGATATTATTGATGTAGACCCAGCTAGGATGTTCGTAAAATTGATGTGACGTGTAAGGAAATGTTATTGATTCGATATTCAGTGACACATTGGCTAAAGGACCAAACATCTATGGTCACAAAAATCAAATGAACATAATATATTTAACCGTATGAGTTAGTATAGTAAGTGTCCTATGATAATACCATCCGCAATGGGAAAAATGTATTATCGAAAGAAAAACTGTTGGCACTTGCATGCATGTTTGTTCAGGAATGATACTTAATGTTATGTACCAGGCATATTGATGATCTGCAAAAGGACCTGAAAGGTTTTGCGTGTGTGAAGTCTGTACATGTGCCTGTACCTAAGTTTCATTGCATTAATAAGGTTCTATTTATCAAGTTCTGACTTCACAACTCAGAGACAATAACTATCAGATTAAGAATTACATTAAAACTAAATATCAAGTTCTGCATTTAGATATGATATAAATCTTAACTCTGCTAATAAACATAAACTTTCCTTAGTAAAAATTTAATAAATAAATTACATTTTATTTACTAAAAAATCAATATTTTATGTCATAAACATAAGGGCTATAAAAAACTCATATTTGCAAATGATCATATAATAATCACTATTGACTGATATAAATATTAGCAATAATTTCAGAATAAAATGAACAAAGCGAACATTAAGTAAACCATTCTAGAGTAAGAAGTGATAAAAACCTATTGGTATAGGTTTCAATATGATCGAATGAATATTGAGAGTTTTTCAAAAATCAGTTTTTACGCACACATAAGAGCTATTTATGTTGCAAGAAAAATTGGTTTAATTTTCAAACACTGGAAAAAACATAAAATGTACATGAAGCAGATAATCCTTATGTAAGAAGTGATGACAAATATTTGGTCTAATAAATATTGAGCGCATTCTTCATTTTTCAGTTTTAAAAATGTGACATTGTGTTGCATATATTGCATTAAAAAAGGTTTCTAGACTTTAAAAACCGCTGCAGAAAAATATTGAACTATATGTAAACATTTCAAGACTATGTAGAACAAGAAAAATATTTGGTTTTAGTTCCATGATGATTCAGGTAATATGAAATGTTCTATAATCAATCTAACAAAAACCCATTATAAATAAAAGACAAGTTTATAATAAAAAAAAGTTTAATACTTATAAACCATTTTTAAATAAATAAAATGTAAAGTTCACTCAATATTAATTAACTAAGTACAGACAAACATTTATCTAAGACTTAAATGTACATCAAAAGCACCTTGATCTGATATTTGTATGTATAAAATCAATCATCCTAAAATTAAAAAATAATTTTAACAACATAAAATATGTTGTTTTATAATGAATACTTACAGAGATATTTTTTTCTTGATTTTTGACGTTCGAATTATTGGCTGTGAAGGTCACTGAACACTTCGATTCCCTTCATTCAACACGAATAGTCACACAGAATATGAAGTTCATACAAATCACATCCAGCTCACAAAATATTAGGAATATTCGCCTTCAATATTATCCATTTTTTGTTGTTAACCATAACCTATGAGCATACAGCATATTATCAATCGAAATAAAATATAACAACACCTATTATCTATCCAAACATTTTTTGAAACATCTTAGTTTTTAAACATTCAAAGACTATTTGAAAACGAAACGTTTCAACTATCTCGTATATCACTAAAAAAGTAAAATATCACATATGACAAATGATGAAATGAACAATAAATGATGAAAAATCTTTTGGTGTAACTTCCAAGAATATCCGATGAATATTGAGAGAATCATTTAGCAATCGTTTATTTCCATTAAAATATGAGCCAAATATGTTTCAATAATATGTTTTCAAACACTGGAAAAATAGATAAAATGAATATGAAGTAGACAATCCTATTGTAAGAAATTATGACAAATCATTTGGTGTAAGTTCCAAGATGATCCGAAGAATATTGAGTGAGTTATTCATCAATCTGTTTTTTACACTCACATATGAACCATATAAGTAGCACGAAAAATTAGTTTATGTTTTAAAAACTGGAAAAATACAAAATAAGAATATGAAGTAAACAATCCTATGGTAAGAAATGATGACAAGTATTTTGGTGATGGTTTCAAGATGATCCAATGAATATTGAGTGATTTATTCAACAATCTATTTTTTACCCTCACATATGAACCATATATGTAGCAAGAAAAATTAGTTTATGCTTCAAACAATGAAAAAATACAAAATATGAATATGAAGTAGACAATCCTATTGTAAGCAATGATG
>NW_020271634.1:15045-33947 GCF_002803265.2 Melanaphis sacchari
CATATGAACCAGATATAGACCATGAAAAATTGGATTGTGTTTCAATAACTGAAAAAATATATAACATGAATATAAAGTAGACAATCCTATTGTAAGAAATGATGACAAGTATTTTGGTGATGATTTTAAGATGATCCAATGAATATAGAGTGAGTTATTCAACAATCTGTTTTTTACACTCACATATGAACCAGATATAGACCACGAAAAATTGGATTGTGTTTCAAAAACTGAAAAAATATATAACATGAATATAAAGTAGACAATCCTATTGTAAGAAATGATGACAAGTATTTTGGTGATGGTTTCAAGATGATCCAATGAATATTGAGCGAGTAATTCAGCAATCAGTTTTAAAAAATGTCGTCGTTTTGTATAGGTTGCATGAATAATTGTTTCTTGTTATTGAAACTGTTGTAAAACAACATGGAACTATTTGTAAAAACTTCCAGACTATGTAGAACAAGGAAACTTTTTTGGTTTTAGTTCCATGATGATCCAAGAAGTATTTAATGTTCCATAATCAATCTAACAAAAACTCATTACTAATAAGACAATTTTACTATAAAAATAAGCTTTATACTTATAAAGCAATCTTCAAATAAATTAAATGTGTAGTTCACTCGACATTAATTATCCAAAACCAGCATAACATTTATATTAGACCTAATTGTGCATTCAAAACACTTTGATCTGATATTTGTATGCATAAAATCAATAACCTTAAAATTAAAAAATAATTTTAACAACATGAAATATGTTGTTTTGTAATGAATACTTACAAAGATATTTTTTTCTTGATTTTTGACGTTCAAATTATTGGCTGTGAAGGTCACTGAACACTTCGATTCCCTTCATTCAACACGAATAGTCACACAGAATATGAAGTTCAAACAAATCACATCCAGTTCATAAAATATTAGGAATATTCGCCTTTAATATTATACATTTTTTGTTCTTAACCATAACCTATGAGCATACAGCATATTATCAATCGAAATAAAATATAACAACACCTATTATCTATCTAATCATTTTTTGAAACATCTTAGTTTTTAAACACTCAAAGACTATTTGAAAACGAAACATTTCAACTATCTCGTATATCGCGTGAAAAGTAAAATATCACATACGACAAATGATGGAATACATAAAACGCTTACCTTTAAGTTTGGTCATAACTCGTCTCGTTTCAATATTAATCTTAACACTACGAATCCAGGTTTCTTGAAAAAATTGTATACACATTATACTTTGGTATGCGTTTGATGCTTCTACTAAAACAAATAATAAAAAATTCCTATTTAATGGTACACGAAGAAACGATAAAATGGCTATTTTTTAAACTGAAATAGAATCATAGATGATAACGATAGGCGGCCAGTAGCTATGACTGAATTTATTGTACAGTCCGGTAAGAGGATACCAACATTTATTCTACAAAAAAAGTATTCATTTTGACAACGAAAAAACATTTTAATGAAATTGAATTCATTCAAAAAGCATTGGCAATTACCTGATTTAAACATCAAATATAGCAAAAAAAAAAAAAAACAAAGTGTTCAAACAATTTTATAACAACTGACACTGAATAAACCAAAATGAATACTGTCAAAAGTACGATAAAACAGTTTTTACTGTACACACTATGACTCATTGCACACAATAGTCATTATTGTCAAGCAACAGTGAAAAATAGTATCAAACTGATTATTTATTTTCATAATAATCTGATAAACTATACGTTGACCAATACAAACCAGTTAATATTGATAAGAGATAAACGTCAACTATGATAACATGGTCTTTTTCAACTTAGAACTTTATAAATTTTAACAAGGGTATTTTATAGTTTTATACAAAGTTTATTATGTTAGGAAGCTCAAGTTTAAACTTTATATGTCGGTTTCAAAATGGTCCATTAAATATTGAGTGTATAAATTTATTAACGGTTTTGTAAATGTATATACGTATAGTTTTTGTTGTATAAAAAAAAGTTTTTAGATTTTAAATCAATGAAATTACATGGTCAACTTGATTATAATTTTTCATCAGTTGACACCATAAGACAAATATTTGGTTATTGGTTACCAGAATATCCAATGAATATTGAGAATGTATTTAAACAATGAGTATATAACACTAAAACACGATTGGTATATTTAACATGAAAAATGTTTATTTCATGTTAAAAAAATATTAACAGACATAAAATAAACTTTAATTAGACAATAATAACGAATAAATTGATGACAAGTACATTGTTGATGGTTTTAAGATGATCAAATAAATATTGAATAAGTTATTCAAAAAACAGAATTTTACATTTGTATGGGATTGTTATAGTCCTACATTTGAATGAGATATAATATTAAGATTTTATAAAGCAATAAAAAAAAATAAATAAATAATTATTTAGTAGACTATAATGAACAATAAGTGATGACAAGTCTTTTGGTGTAACTTCTAAGATGATCCGATGAATATTGAGAGAATCATTTAGCAATCGTTTATTCCCATTCAAATATGAGCCATTTATGTTGCATGAAAAGTTGATTATGATTCAAACACTGGAAAAATACAAAATATATAAGAGACAATCCTATAGTAAGAAATGATGAAAGTATTTTGATGATTCAAGATGATCCAATGAATATTGAGGAGTTATTCAACAATCTGTTTTTACACTCACATATGAACCAGATAGACAGAAAATTGATTTGTTTCAAAACTGAAAAATATAAATGAATATAATGTAGACAATCCTATGTAAGAAATGATGACAGTATTTTGGTGATGGTTTCAAGAGATCCAATGAATATTGAAGGGTTATTCAACAATTGTTTTACACTCACATATGAACCAGATATAGATCGAAAATTGGATTTGTTTCAAAACTGAAAATATATAACATGAATAGTATAGACAATCCTATTGTAAGAAATGAGAGTATTTGTGATGGTTTCAAGATGATCCAGAATATTGAGTGAGTTATTCACAATCTGTTTTTACACTACTATGAACCATAAATGTAGCAGAAAATTAGTTTATGCAAACATGGAAAAATAACAAATATGAATATTAAGTAGACAATCCTATTGTAAGAAATGATGACAAGTATTTTGGTGATGGTTTCAAGATGATCCAATGAATATTGAGAGAGTTATTCAAATTTCAGTTTTTTACACTCACATATGAGCCATAAATGTAGCACGAAAAGTTGAATTAAGTTTCAAACCCTAGAAAAATACATAATATGAATAGTGAGTAGACAATCCTATTGTAAGAAATGATGACAAGTATTTTGGTGATGGTTTCAAGATGATCCAATGAATATTCAGAGAGTTATTCAAATTTCAGTTTTTTACACTCACATATGAGCCATATATGTAGCACGAAAAGTTGAATTAAGTTTCAAACCCTAGAAAAATACATAATATGAATAGTGAGTAGACAATCCTATTGTAAGAAATGATGACAAGTATTTTGGTGATGGTTTCAAGATGATCCAATGAATATTGAGAGAGTTATTCAAATTTCAGTTTTTTACACTCACATATGAGCCATATATGTAGCACGAAAAGTTGAATTATGTTTCAAACCCTAGAAAAATACATAATATGAACATTAATTAGACAATCCTATTGAAAAAATGATGACAAGTATTTTGGTGATGGTTTCAAGATGATCCAATGAATATTGAGTGTGTTATTCAAAAAACAGAATTTTACATTAGTATATGACAATTATATTCGTACATTTGAAACGATATAAAAGTTTTAGAATTAATAATACAATTTACCAAAACTAATATGAACATTATGTAGACTAATCTAGAGTAAATAATTGATGACAAATCTTTTGGCGTAATTTACAAGATAATTCATTCAGCTATAGTATTTCCACAAATATAGACAAACGGACATTCCTATATACATATCCAAACATCCTAAAATAAAATAATAATTTAAAACAATTGAACTAAGTGTTTATATCAGAGAATACTTACAATTAGTTTAACAAAAATCTCGTGTTTTGAGGTGTGTCTGAAAAATAGACTATGAAAATCTTAATGTTCAACACTGGCACATACCATAAATCTTACGAATGAGTTTTAATCAATCGTGAACTGGCACACGCGTGAAGTCTAACGCATATAACATGCGGCTCATAGAAGTACAGCATATAAAATTCGGCTTCAATAGAACCCATATTCACTGTTGATCTAAACATAAGAACAAATTACCTTACATCAAACTTGATATTCATAGAATTAACTAAAATCCGTCAATCAAATTTTTACACTATTCTAATTTTTATACACTTCATGACTATATGAATGGAATAGATTTCTACAACCTTTTATTTCATTATAAAATTAAAATATCATATACGACACATGCATGAACACGTAATAAAAAACTTACCTACTTTCAATTTCGATAATAAATCATATCCTTTCAATGCTGTCCTGAACACAACAAAATCGGGTGTCTCGAAGGATGAAGTATACATTGAACATTGAACGTTCAAAACGCGTAAGAATATCATGCTCATGGTTGCGCTGCTAAAACCAAAAAAAAAAAAATTAAAATAATTTGTTACTAAGACGTGAAGAAACAACGAAATGGGAACCGTTTAAACTAAAATAGAATTATAGATGATAACGGTAGGCGGCAGGCAATGAATAAATTTATCATAAGTTGAGTAAGAGCATTCAAACATTCACAAAATTAAGAATAAAGTATTCACCATTCACCGTATCAATTAATAAAACATAGAGTATAGTTAGGGTAATTAATTTAAAAAACATTTACAATTACCTGCTTTTAACGTCAAGTACACCGGAATAAGAAGTACAAAAGTATTCAATCTGTATAATAAAAATTAAATCTGACGTTTGATATCATTCACTAGACCAATGTTTAAAATAGGATAAAACGATTTATGATATATTTTGGTGATAACTAATAACGTATGTTTGAAGATAGCTTAAAGTTGATTATGAAACGTCGTGTTTACTACATAACTATTAACTATACAAGACGTGACAACTTACAACACGTCTAAAATTAATAGAATAATAACTTGTTTAGTATTGCAAATTGGGATTACTTCCTTATAAAGAAATTATGAATGGGAAATATATGTTAATGTTGTTGTAACGGGAACTATCATAATTTATCATTATTATTGTTCGTTAATTCATTCTTCACAGATCAAAGACATTGATTCGGAACATACGTTCATAAAAATTGCGATTAAAAAATATAAGTTTTCTTTTCTGAATTCCGAGTAGAATTTATTTGTTCCGTGTACCAAACGTTACTTGATTTAATTAATATTATAATTTAATTAAAATATAGTTGTGTACAAAATATGTCTTTGATATAGCGCTTATATCCGGGAGTATGCACGAAGGCCTATAGTCGGACGCCTAATTTGGCAGAATTTTTGGTGGGCACCCATAGGTATCCGTCATGCCTGGGTGTGGGGCGGCGGCTTCATCCCCTCTCCAGACACCATGAATGCCTGAAGAGTGACGTCGCCCGTGCCGAGATTCGAACCTGCGACGGTGTGCGACGCAACCGATGCCTTAGTCCGCTCGGCCATTTCACCCCCAATTGATTAAATTTTATATTATAATTTATCTGAAATATAGTTGTATACAAAATATGTCTTTGATAAATGATCGGGCAAGTGTCAATAAAAAAAGAAAACTACATGACAATTCGGACAAAACATGTTTCGATTGTAATCTAGATTTGTGTATAAACTCTGAACTAAACAAAGATTCCCAAACGTCAATGGAAGGTCACAGAGACTTGTTTGGTGAACTCATACCACCTGATGAGTGTGTTAGTAATGCAGAGGTTAAAAGCAAATCTGTTAAGAAGACACCTGTATCAAAGAAAAGAAAACTTCCATATGAAGATATTTTTATAGATACTCCAGTAATAAAACCAAAAAGAGTCTTTATTTCTACTCCAAAGATGATTAAAACAATGATGGAGGCGCAAAAAGAATTTTACTCTTTTATGGGTGTCAACAATAGTTTGAGTGATGTTTCAGTTGTATCAAATGATAGCCTTAATGTCAGCGGAGTACAACGTTTACCAGATAGTCCCGTAACAAGTGTAAGAAATGAGAGAAATTCAGTGAATAATGAAAATGATAGGATATCTCAACAAGTTCTTAAAGGTAAATTAAAATATTACATTGATATTAGTATTTATTATAAAATAAATCCTTGTTGAATAAACTTAAAAAGGACATCTCATTTATATCTGTTGTCTATGTTTTACTAATATATAATGTTTACAAATTTGTGTTTAATATAAGTAATCCAATTTATGTTATTACCTTAAGTGTTATTTACGTGTTATAAAAATTTAAAGACATGAATACTTTTTATGACATCTTATTGTTAATATTATAATTTTAAAGCGAGTTATAAACATTTTAAGGTAGTAATATTTTACATGGGTATAACTGTAGTTATGTTGTTGAATGTAGTCTTATAAACATTGACATTCATCAAAATAATTTGTATATGTTGACTCATTATTTAAATGCACTGTATTTACTAGTAAATGTTAAAATGTATAGTGTAGCAATAATCTCAGAATTACTAGAATGTCACCTTAGTATTATATTATTTTACACTATACAATATTATTTTTTTATAATGGTCTATAATTTTGATAAATTGTATAACCTTATTTAACTTATACTATGTGCAGTGTTATGAATAATATTTTTTTTTTTCAAGTATTTACTCGTACTACTTAAATATTTTTTCTTTATAAGTTAAAATATTTCAAATACTTTTAATTATTATTTTATAGGTTTGTCATTAACGTAATATAGTTGGTATACTATAAGTTTATATTTATTTATTATATAGTTGCTTATTGCTCTTCAGAAACATAATATTTTCAAAGTTATTGTTATAATTGTTATTTTTTTTTTTTTTTTTTTGTCATAATGGTTTAAGTCATAGAAAAAAACTTTAATTAGTGTAGGCAATTATATTTTTTGTTTAAATATTTTGAAAAAAATAAATATTAAGTATTCAATAGAAAAAAAAGTATTTGGCTTCGTAACAAAATTTGACTATATTTAAATTAGTGTTATAAATCAATAATATACCATTAATTAGGTTAAATTAATAAAAGTTATGTATGCTCTAAAAAAAAAAAAAAAAAAATTATATGTTCATATTACATTAATGCATTACATTGTTTTTCTTTAAATATTTTATTTATTTTAATTCTAATATAATCTACCTACTAAACATTAAGATAAAAATTAGTTTATATATGACAAATTCACGGTTTAATATAATTGTTTACCTTTATTTATGAAAAATATTTACCTAAGTACAAGCAGTTTTTTTAATAACCCATCAAAATATTTACCAAATTTTTTTGAGTATTTGATAATAAGTATTTTGAAATGAATATTCTCTAAGCATACAATAAAGTTCACCAGAAAAAATATGCATATTCATAGAAGTTCTTGCTCTACTTATAACTCATAAATTACTCATCCAAATTTCAATTTTTATGTATCGTAATACTCCAATAAATATACTTCTTTAGAATATAAAATTATTATGATTATGATACTAATTATATATACATATTTTTTAATTTCGAAAGGAAATTAAGTAAAATAATATTTTCAAAAAATTTTAATATATTTTGAAATAATAAGTGTTATTTGATGAAAGAATTAATCAGTATATTACATAAAAAATACTGAATAGAAGGATGTATAGCTTAGTGAAGTTTTTTTTTTAAAGTATTGTACATATTTGTTTTTAATATTCATAATTGTTAATTTTTTTAACATACTATTTACTTTTTAATTTTATTTTTTTAGCCTAAAACAAAATTAAATGTTTAATAATTTATTATTTAGGAGTTGTTGCATTTGTTGATTACAAAATTGACAATGAACGCTGTGATTCAAGTATTACTCAAAGTCTTATTAATTTGGGTGCTAAAGTCGTAAAAACGTTCAATAAAAAAGTAAATATTATGATTAGTTATTAATCCTTCAACATTTTTTTTAAATTTTTCTTACTTTTGTTTATAGGTTACACATGTGATGTTCTGTGATGGTTACCGTAGTACATATAATAAAGCAATTGAACGTAACATTCCATTAGTATCAGCAAGATGGATGAGATATAGCAAATTAGCTAATAAGTTGCAAGATCCAGCCGACTATCCACCTGTAGGCATGGAAAAATACACCAAAACACCATCAAAAGTTATCAATATTCCGGTAAGCAAATATCAATATTTAATTTTAAATTATATTTCAATGGTTTTTGCTAAAATTACTTATGTAAAATGAATCTTAAAAAATGATTGTATTTCAGATAAACATTGTTGATTATTATTTTAATTTTTTTTGCAATCGATTATGTTTATGTACAATTCATTTAAAAATGGTTAATTCCATTATTATTTGATTAATTAATTTGTTTTTTAATTTAAAAAAAAATTGTAGAAGTATACTAGAGGTATGATTAGACTTCATGCAGAGAAAAATTAACAAACAAAATATAGTGTAGTTTTAAGTGTAGTTCATTTTTTTATTGAAAAATAAATAAATAAAAATTTATTTTTTCAGAAATGCAAGACATATCAAAAATTTCTAGAGCCAAGTAACATTGAACGTGACCAACTATTTAAATCAACATGTGATAATCTTATGAAACAATTTAATCTCAGCATAAACCATTGTAATGAAAACAAAAATAATTGTTGTAATATTGAGACTTCTCAAAAAACTATTGTAAATAACTAAGTAAAATTCTAATGTTAGGAGATTAATTGTTAATTATAACTAAATAGCAATAGATTTAATTGTTTTTTTTTTTTTTTTTGTAAATATTAAGGATTATAATATTACAGTAAAATGTATACATGTGCTAATTATATTATAATATTTAATATAATCTTTCGATACTAAATTATTATTTCAGAGATTGTTTTTAGTTAGGTAAACATTCAACTTACTTTAACTCCCTATGATTAAAAAGTTATAAACAACTATAATGTTTTACTAGCAGCAAATTTTTGTATATATTTATTATAACCTCATGGGTTTTATAGGTTTTTACATATTGTTACTGTATATGCAGTTGTATGAGTAAAATTCGTGAAGGATTGATTAAACATTTAGTTCACAGAAAAAATTTTTTTTTGTATATTTGAGAATATTTCATCGGTTATAGAATATTTAGCATATTAAGTATATTTTGAAAGATTGGGTTCATTTTGAGAAGAAAAAAAAATGTCAATTTCTCATAATTTCAATTAAAAAGTATTTGGAAACAATTGCTTAAGAAAATGGATAATAACTATAATTTTTTTTGTATCATTTTGATATAAAAAACATGCTTTGAAATATTTTAATAGGGAAGAACTCATGAGTATTCCTTTATCACTTAAACCAGTTGTTAATAGATGGAGCATATGGCTTAAAGCTATGATTTTTAATACTGATCATTACTTGGGGATAAAACTATTTTTAAACTTGGATGTTTTTGAATATTTTTAAACAGAATATAAACAGAATATTTGCAGCTTTTTTAGAGAATATAAGCATCATATTTAAGGCATATTTAGAGAGTATGAATATGGACTCTAGTTATAACTTGCATTGATATTTCTAAAATATTAGAATAGCAGTTCTTAATTAAATAGTATTTATCATTCTAAAAAATACTGTTATACTCTTATAGTTGTATTAATACTCCTTTTTATTTTAAGGATGACCTTTACAAATTAAATGATATTGTTAATGTATTATCAGATCAACTATGTAAGGACACCTTCAAATTCAGTTATAAATCATCTCATTTCAACATGAACTTTAACACAACAAAATCGCGCGTCTTGAAAAAACAATGTGTACATTACACGTTTATAATGCATAAGATTAACACCCATTTTTGATGCTTCTGCTAAAACAAAAAATAAAAACAATTCATAATAACATGTGAATAAACCACTAAATGACAAATTTTGAAACCTAAATAGAAGCATAGATGATAACTGTAGGCGGTCAGCAATAACTCGTTTCATTGTACAGTTGACTAAGAGCATTCAAACATTTACGGAAATTAAAAATAAAGTATTCACTGTAGCAACCGATAAGAAAAAAATATTAAGGAAATTTATTAAAAGAATTACCTGCTTTTAACGTCAAATACACCGGAATAAAAACAAAAGTATTCAAACTGTATAATATCAACTGATGATTGATATCATTTACAAGAATACCTACTGTTTAAAATACGATAAAACGGTCTCGGTGTACAAAGAAAAACACAGTATACAAAATAATCAATTACCTAATGTTCAAAAGTAAAACGAAAGAAAAATTAAAACTACAGTAAAACTCGCTTAAGACGCTCTCGCTTAAGACGCTTTCCCGCATAAGACGCTGTTTTTAGTCTGTCCCTAGACAATTCCTATACTAGTCAATGTAAAAATCACCAGTTAAGACGCTCAGTTTTTCTCTGTCTAATCGGGTAAAACGTTCTTTTTTTCAGCAGATTACGATAAATTTTAGTAGTTTTGTGAAAATAAAAATAGAATTTTTAGTACTATACGTGTTCTTATCGTTTTATTTTATCACTATACCTATTTCATCGTCTTATGAGATTTGGTAAGTGCTGTTCGTTCGCATGTGTATAAACGTAATTTCGTTATATATTATAATTAATTTATAAGTGTATTTCTCATTAAATTATTTTTAATAATAAAAAATAAACTCGATATTTCAACCACATCATTTTGTTTCATTCCCGCATAAGACGCTTTCCCGCATAAGACGTTTTAGAGAGCTGGTCCCTTAAAGAGCGTCTTAAGCGAGTATTACTGTAGTTAATTTTCTCCCTGACGCTGACAATCTGAGGAATATTGAATGATTTATTCAAAACGTTATAAATAAGAGAAGTAAGTTTATTATCATAACATCGATTTAGATAAACAAATTAACAATGATTAGACTTTTCTAGGAAACAACTAATGACAAATTATTTGGGTTTTGGTTACAAGAAGATCCAACGAATAAAGAGTGTGTCAGAATTTAACATTTCTATATGATTTTTATAATCATACATTTAAAACGAGATTTAGTTATAACATTATAAAAACTAAAAAAAATAACAAAATGTACATTACATAACTTGTATATTAAGCATAAAAATGTTATTTAGAATTTAAAAAACTGTAAAAAAAATCAAAATGAGCATTAAGTAGACATTTCTAGAGTAAGAAGTGATGACAAATCTTTTGTGAATGTTTTAATAATATCTGATGATTATTGAATATGAAATTTAAAAAACAGTTTTTAACATTTCATATCACTTGTATATACTAGCACTAATGATTTTGTATTACTTTTCTGGTTAAAAAAGCGTGTTACCCGCCTGTGTTGTCTCTGTCTTATAAATAGATAGATTGTGTTTATATTATTAAAATACTTAAAACTTGTTTCAAATTTTAAATAAAGTAGAAAGCCCATGAGGTCGTCGAAATATTATTTTTACCTTTAAATTTTTTAAGAAGTCAATTCGCTCTTATTTTGAAAATTTGCCACGTTATTCAAATGTTTTATGTGGGCATAGACAACACATGTGTGTATCACTTCTACAATTTAATGAGCTTTTTGATATCAGTAGACAGTAATTGCCTACAGACTTGGCCTTCAGATAAGAAGCCCTCGCGGTTTACCGGTCAAACAGAAGGTGTATTATTATCTTTAATATTATTAAAAACTGTTAAACTCATTTACTATATTTAATAATAATAACTAAAAAATTGTAAATATTTTTATGATATGTATTAGAAAAGAAAAAAATAAAGTAGAATACGCGAGCGACGATACGAAACTGAAAATCTCTTAAGTATACCAAAGTAATAACTAGTAATGTGGTAGGTATTATAACCTAACCTAGGCATTATGTTTAGACTAGAATTGTCTATACATTATTTGAACTATGGTGAAATAGAACCTTTTGCTATAACTTATTATTCTGATTGCAGTAGTATAAAATCTGAAATTAAATTTATTTAAAATATAAGTAATACTTCAATAAAAATCTTATTGCAATTTTACAGTTTTTTTTAAGTTTTTAAAATAACATTTTCTGAGATGTATATAATATTGTGTAGTATATTAATTATAATTTCAGTTTTATTGGTGGCTTATAAACGTACATTTTTATCTGTTTAGAAATGAAGGAACACTAGAAACAATAAACCATATTATTTCAGTCTCCACAAAATAATAAAAGAACATTATATAAACAATAAACGGTATCAAACATTATCGCACTTATCAGGCAGTTTTATTATTTATAAAAGTTTTGAACAAGGGGAATTACTAATTTTATTATGTACCGGAATGCTATCTATGTTCTTCATCATATAACTAATACAGGAGTATTTAAGTTAAATGACCTTATTTATAATAAGATTTACTTACTTATTTGTTTCAGTTATATTTACATAAATTGCGATATTACCTTTACAGTAACGTTTATTTCCCTGCAATAATTATTACCTATAATAATTACCGTATCTAATTATTGCGTATACCTATACTATTATTTATAGTTAAAAACTTAAATACAAAACAATATTATAATATTATAACAGTTAAAGTTAAAATCTTTATCATATTAAAACAATGTACTTAAATTAAATTCACTTAAATTTTTATTCTATAGTGGAGGTAGTTATTGTACGGCGGACTTATAACTAAAAATAATTATAAATAATCAAAACAATAGAATTAGACAATTTATGAAAACATTGTTGTCTCCTATATTAGCTAAAGACTATTGTGACCACATACCTTATACTATAAGGTACTATAGGTTACCATATAAGGTCTATGATTGTGACAAATAAATTCTATAGATCATAAACAAATAAACTCAAATTTCAACTTTTTAATTTTAATTTTTGTTTTGTAATTAAATTTTTAAACTAAGATTTATTATATTATATTATATTTTAATAATAATAATAATTGTAGCAATATAAACTTAATTACAATTGTAACATTGAAATTATTGCAATTATCACTTTAAAAAAAAGTAGTTAAAAATAATGAAAACCAATCCCAATAACTTTGTACTCGTATATTGTTTTTACGATGAATAATATATAGGTAGCGCTCCATAAACTATTGCTTTTTTCCCCACTGTTCAAGACTCAATAAAAAATTAGGCAGCCTGGTAATAGGATTTCTTATCCAATTCAATATTTCTTAGCCATTGGTGATCGCTTAACGACCGTTAACTCAACTAGAGCTCTTGCAGTTTTACACCGCTGATTTTAACATTACTGCGTGAAACCTTTCGGACTTATTTTCAAATTACTCTCTCGTTTGTTCGAATAACCATATTTTTTTATTTTTTGTCGACCACCTGTTTACATAAAAGAAACGAGATGAAGATTGCATACGAAGTTTTCTTTGTCATTATATACATCCACTTCGGTAAGTACCTCTGAATAATTAGTATAAATAAAAATTAAACTAATCACCAAAAAAAAAAATAAATACTACACGGTTATTTGTGAGAGTAAAATAATTTTTTACTGTATGACAATATATTTCTGTATACGTACTTACTGTATAGGTTTGCAGCAAGAACTATTAATATATTTATTTGTGATTGCTAGTAGAAAATCTTTCTTATTAACTTTATATATTTGTAAGTAGTATGTAAGTAGTATAATTTAAATTATTGCTTATAACATTTATATAAATAAATTAATAATATTATAATATAATAAAAATACATTTTTATACTAAAACAAAACAGAAAACATATTTACTTAATATCTAAAGTTAAATTAAAAATTAACAATAATATATAAAAATAAAATAAACTTCATCAAGGAAATCAACATTTGGAAATATTTTAAGAAATTTTTTTCCTATAAAATGCATAAAAAAATTTAATGTTGATTTTCTTTGTGTAGTTCTGGAAACAAATTCTTTAACAATTAACTATAAATCAACTTTCGCTGTCATAGACTTATAAACATGTGAAATCTCAAATCATTATATGGGTTTATCTCTTTTGGGTCATCGTAGACCTCAAATATATTCTTATTAGAATTTTTTATTACAATAACTCTTAGCAAAATGTGTTCCATTTTGAATACGCAAACGTTTAAATTAAACGTAATTTATTATAGTATATTTTATAATTTTATTGTAGTTTGAAGGACAAAATTATATTTTTGCTCCTTCTTGGATTTTATCTAAAGGGGCTAATGTGTTATCTTAGGTAAAAGTGTTTTATACATACCTTTTTAATTGTAGCACTCAAGTGGTAAAAACGTCGCAGTTCTTAATGATAAAAAATGTATTATTAATTATTATGGGAACTATTGAAAACAGCTAGTAATTAAGAAAAAATAATGTGGAATGTATCATTAGAAATATTTTTTAACAAAATACTTGATTTTAATCCAACTTAATGTTTCTAAATTAAAAAAAAAAACTATAATATTTACTAAGTTGGTATAACTAGTCGCATTAGTCGATTGTAATGTGTGACCACAATGGAAAGCAGTAACAAGAGTTAGTAATTACTAATTAGTAATTATCGCCCGGAATTTTTCTATCTCCATTTTAGGTACCTATAGTAATTTCCGCCCATAGTATCCAAGAGGCCTTGAATTAATTATTATTGATTTTATAGGCTATTGTACATTATACTGGTGTAGAAACTGATGTTTTATCGTTTATAATCAATATAAGGTTAATTATGTTAATATGATAGGTATAAGTGGTATAACGAAATAATTGTTCGAGTATTACATTATAGTGATCAAACTCAATAATGTGTTAAATTGATGCTATATTAAAGTAGTAATGAAAAATTATTTAAGATAAATAAAAATGAAAATTGACTTTTTATATTCTAAATAGCTTCTTATTTAATTTTATTCACTTTTTTTTCAAGTTAAATTATTTTATAAAAAAATATTTTCAGAGGTTAGTGGTAGCCGCTTCCTCGAGGATATCTGGATAATGCTAAATTAGCATTGAAATATATAAATTTTTATCAACGTCATTTTAACCATGAATTACGTGGTTCTCAATATTATGAATATTTAGACAAACCATTTATAATAGGTACTTAAAAATATATGTAGGTACTACAAAACGATAGTATCTTTTTCCTACCAGACTTACTAAGTTTATAATATTAATATTATTAAGTACTTATACTAAAATATATTATAAATTCTGATGTTGAAAATTAAATTTTAAATTGTCACACATTTATTTCAATTTCAGCCTATTCTCAGAATATACAAACAGCCGTAAAAGATGTTGGTGGAGTTGTTGAAATGAAATGTTCGGTTTTCAATACAAGCGGAGTTCCTGTCGCATGGATAAAATTTGATAAAGAACAGCCCACTAAAACCTCTGTACTATCGATTGGAAAAAAACTTATTGTTCGAAATCCAAGATTTTCAGTAGAAGTTGGAGTCGGAAATAGTAGTTATACATATAAGGTATGTAATTCCATATAAATGTTGTTAAAAACCTTATCAAAACCTTTTTACAAACTCCATATTGCCATACTTAATTTTTTTAACGAAATAATTATAAATTTATTTTTCAGATTCAGAATATACGTGACACTGATATAGCATCCTATCGTTGCGTAGTGATGTGTGATGTCGACGACGGCATCAATACGTCTGCAGATATTGAGTTGGAAGTGAATCGGTCTCCAAGCATTTTAAAATTTTCTTCGTCTCCGGCCACATTAATCGCGAGGGAAGGTCGGCCGTCGAAACTAGAATGTTATGCCGACGGATACCCTGAACCAAAAGTTACATGGAGCCGACAATTTAATGGAATTTTAACGACAGGAGGAAAGTTTTATAGGTATATCAACAGAGAAAAATAAGCAAAATAAAATTTTATAATTGGATGTACAGATTAATTATGTTCATAAATAAATACTTACTACTTTTTTTTTCAGAGGTAATGTCTTACTCTTTCCTAATGTAACAAAAGATGACCGCGGAACTTATTTCTGTGATGCGATGAACAGTGATGGCAAAGGTGTGCGGCACATGGTTGAATTTCATGTAGCATTTGCCCCAGTGATAACAGTTTCAAATATTATGTATACTCATAGAGAACTTTCAAAACCAAACATGGATGTCCAATGCCTTGTTGAAGCTTATCCTGCTCCGAAAATTGATTGGCTCTATAACGGTGTTGTACTCCTCAACGATAAATACAATAGGTAGGTATACCAAACCGTCGAGTACTTAAAATTTTTGTATTTTAATGTGTGTTATTTTTGAAATTTAGAATTGAGGGAAACACTACTGATCATACTGATCACCAGTTCAGTTTTTCGAGTTTAAGTTTTCTAAAAAATAATTACGATCAACACGGGAAATACACATGTAAAGCCCAGAACGAAATTGGTACGGCTGAAGTCACAGTTATTGGTAAGTATTATTTTTATTAACACACGGAAATGTGTTTAACTTGATTATCTTGTCATATAAATGTAAACAAAACGAACAACTTTTCAATCAAATGTTTTGGGATTAACTGTTAGCATACACATTTAAATATTTCCCTATCTAAATTTCAAAATTTATATTATTTTTGATTTTACAATGAGTTTCAATAACATGATGACATTAGCCAGGTCGTTTTGATTCTATTAATCGGTTGATTCTATACAACAATTTTAACTTTATGCAATTATAAGCATAATTAAAATAACATGAAAAAAAAATACATTTAAAATAAGGAAAAGAACTATCAATTTTAGATTAGACTTTTGAATGTCCTTTAATTTGATTTCCATAATTGTGTGAAATCCAAACCTTACACATAGTATAATATTGCTATATTATATTAATTAAAAATATGGAATTTACAAGATTATTTCATTACGTTTTAATAAGACTACATTCTTCGAAAATTCTATAAGGTATAATTGATAATTAATTGGCTAATTAATACTTTATCGTGCTAATCGTTTGAATAAAATCTACATATGTCTATTTGTTTGAAATTTAAAACAACAAAGAATTTTGAACAGTATTTATGTTTAAAAATCATTTTTTTTTTTTTTTAATTTTTAATTACTAATATAATTCAACTATTATTATTCGTTTATTTTACAGAACGACCATGCACAAAATCAAATTGTGATCCTAGACGAGTTCATCATAAAAATTTACCTAATTTTTATGGATTAACACCTTAACAAATATATTTTGCATTAAACGTAATATCATTATATACATTTATTTAGGTGAATTAATTTTAATGATATTGAATATTATAAATTCCAATTATGTAATTTCTATGATATTATTATTATAATTATTTCTTGGCAAACAAAACTTATATTAAATAAGGTTATATAAATATGAATAAATATTGTTTGATTTAAACCAACATTTAACTTGCACAAATAAAAGTAAAACAATTTTTATGAAATGATGATGCTATTAAAATTATATTTACAACAATCAATTACACCTATAACCAATGATAATGGTTAAATTATAGAGCACCTATTTTCATTTGCTTTGGAGTTCTATCATTTTACAGGCTCTTCCGTGCTTACAATTTATTGTACTTGGTGCATACCCATTATGTTTTATTTAAGTTGTGTTATTAAATTATTAAAATAATTAAGCATTAACAACTACAAAAAGTTCATTGACAGAGGTAATATAGTGCAACAACATTAAGACACAAAAAAAAAAATTAACTATATAAGTTTAGGTAAAAGTTATTACTATTGGAGTCAACACAACAATATAATTGTAAGTTGGAACTATATTTTTACAAAATAAATAATTAAAATAAATGAACATTATATAATAAAGAAAATTTATTCTATTTAACTATAACATAAAGTTGAAACCATAGATATTACTGGATAAAATTAAGTAGTACAACAATGTAGTATTGTAAAGTTCTGAAAAATTCTTCACAAATAAAAATATTTTCATTATAAACGCAGGATTAAATTTTTCAAAACAGGTTATTGTTTTTAAATATTTAAAAGCTAAATAAGATACAAATATAAAAAAAAAAAAACTAAAAAACATTTTATGTAACTATCTATTGATATATTAATGCAGTCATAAATTAAATAACATCAAAAATTAAATTATATTAACTTAACCTGACACTTTAACTTTAAACACATACAGCTCGTCACAAATATCCTTAGTTAACATCCTTGCCAATTTGGTGAACCTCCTAAAGATGACACTGTATCAGCGAAATCATCGAGCATTCGAAGTTCTACCCCAGAACTCCTCCCACCTGGATTAAAAGCATAAAACTGTTATAACAATTAAAAAAAATTAAAAAAACAATTAAAATAGTGGTGGTTCAGGACTGGTTCCAAGATGATCCAATGAATATTGAGAGAGTTATTCAAAATTCAGTTTTTTACACTCACATATGAGCCTTATATGTAGCACGAAAAGTTGAATTAAGTTTCAAACCCTAGAAAAATACATAATATGAACATTCAGTAGACAATCCTATTGTAAGAAATGATGACAAGTATTTTGGTGATGGTTTCAAGATGATCCAATGAATATTCAGATAGTTATTCAAATTTCAGTTTTTTACACTCACATATGAGCCTTATATGTAGCATGAAAAGTTGAATTAAGTTTCAAACCCTAGAAAAATACATAATATGAATAGTGAGTAGACAATCCTATTGTAAGAAATGATGACAAGTATTTTGGTGATGGTTTCAAGATGATCCAATGAATATTCAGATAGTTATTCAAATTTCAGTTTTTTACACTCACATATGAGCCATATATGTA
>NW_020271635.1:0-49808 GCF_002803265.2 Melanaphis sacchari
TCTGTTATTAGATACCGTTCAGTTACGTATTGCTATCATGAGTTTATATCAAGAAACTGTACTCTTAATAATCTATGTATAAGAACATTCATTTGATGTTATTTTAAGATTAAATTCTACCGAAGTATTTATAATTGATAAATAAATAAGATACAACAATTTTGTAACATTGAATATACTGAGACTATACGAACAAAATCGACCATTTCAATATTGATTTTAAATTCTCCACATTCAATAAATTCTTATTAATATATTCTTTTTAAAGAACATTAATAGTAAAGTATAGTTGAAGTAAATTTTTCTTTAACTCATTTGTGTATAGTTGAAAGTTTTGAATGGAAAAAATCTACTTTTAATAACACATTTACATACTACTGCTTGTATAGCAATGGATTCTGCCATAGCTGTACTGTTCCTATATATTGTTATTTATAGCTACGTACTTCATTGTACTTACTTGGCAGTATAATTTTATTTTTATAATTATTACATAAAAATAGTTAATTAGAAATAATAATTTAATATTCAACCTGATTTATTTTTTTTAGCAAATGATTTAGCTATATTATTAGTAATAAATAATAATAATGATATTGAATGCAGAGTCCATTGAAATACTCAAGAAAATTGGATATTAAATAATGCCAATAATAACACAAATTTATTATAGTGCTGAAAGTTTCAAATTGTTGCAGTGGGAAGTTAAAATAAGCTGCTTTATAATAAGAATTATGAAACTATTGAAATTATTACTGCTATAAAAATAGTGTTTTGTTTAACGATTTTTATTCAATTGATATTATAGCAGTAATGATGTATGTACATCATCTTTTTAAATTATGGCTTTAACAATGGCTGTCCTCAAACGTGTTAAAATATATTTGTAATTTTTATCTTAATTTAGGTATATTTTTAAATCTTTGAATTATGCCAAGTTTTTGCTTTTTATTCGAAAAATTGAGTGAATAATTTTATTAACCATGTTAATTGTCATATCACACTGTATTTGTGTATTATTTTAATTTTTTTTAAAATACCAAAGCAAGAATATAGTTAATGTTCTTAACTTCAAATTTTACAATTGGTCAGTCCACTTTAACAAGTTTAACACCAACATAATTTGTTATGCTGCGTATGCGTCAGAGAGAGAGAAAAAAAACAAAAGAGTATCTACATTATATGCTGATACATCGGTATATGTACATGCTACGTTTCTACTGAATACAGTAAAGTTGACATAAGAATCAAAAAAGTTATTTTTATCGTCAATACAATTGGTTACACAACGGGCTACGTATACCTAATGTTGCTAGATCACTCGTCAACGCGATTCCGATAACGTTCGTATAATGGCTAATTTTTGGTAACCGGTCTCCACCGGTCGCCGCACGCACACGCGCACACACGTTACATAAAACGCTTATGACGTGATGGTAACATTTTCACCTCTCGGTGTCGCAGAAATATTAACAGAATGACCACCAGCGGCCCCAGCCATTAGACATGTTACACATTGCAAAAAAAAATGTAAAACAATGTTAAATGTAAAGCCGAATAGAAAAACGAGTGAGACGAGAATAATACTGAGGCAGTCGTATACTCGTATGCCAATTAACTGGCAGTCTCGTCCGTCGTTCGATATCAGAACTGTGTAACCATCATCATGGTATCCTGTTGTGCGTGGTTATCGTCGATCGCGTTTCCCCCGCAAACGTTGTCCGACGGACGAGACCCGACGCCGGCGCTCACTCACTGAGGCCCTGGTACCCGAAAATCAAAGCCGTGCAATAACAAGCAATCGAACGCATATTTTTTCATATATTATTATTTGTGTCAATAACATCGATGTCCACCGTCGCCGGAATCGAAAACCCGACCGAAGCGCGGAACCAGCTTCTCGCTCCGCTGGTCATTATTATTATGTATTATTGTTATTACTATTACTATTATTATTATTATTATTATTATTTTCACTGTCCGGCGCACAACTTCTACTACTCACTCGACACGACCGAAACCTGATAAATGATCAGCCGACCGTCAGTGGTTTGCAATAACGATTTATCTAATTTTTTTTTTCAATTCGTTTACTAAAATAAATGCAATGGACTAATTTTATGTCTATAAAAAATATGTGATTACATTTCAACTTGTTCATCGTCTGTGGCGATTAATTCTTCTCGGAAACATAACTATTAACTAATAATATAATATATCATATATGCTTTAAACGATGACGTCCAAATAAATAATAAATCAATAAATGATAGCTCGCTTCAAGTATTATTGTATAAAATAACAATATAAAATGATTTTTATGATATGCATTATGTTTAAAATTTCGAAAACGGTAGTTGATATTTTAAAGTTGGGTATAACGAATACAATTAATCAGTTAACAGTAATATAAAATATTTTATTTATACATTTATTTTGCTACAGGCATTTTTTCGAGTATAACGATGTATTCTGTGAACATTTATATTAATGATGGAAGAATTTTACGAACATTAACACGTTTATTGCCTGTGTAAACACCAGAGTTATTTTATTTAAAACATTTTTTTTTTTAACATGTGTTTTAAACATTTTTAAATCAACTAAATTAAATAAATTTCAATTTTTTTTTAATCATTTAAAACAGTTGAATAAAACAACAATAAAAAATAAGTGTTTAAAACAAAAAAATTAAAAATTATAGTTTGATTTTAATTTTCTTTAACATTTTTATTTTATTTGGACCATATATTATTATATTCGTATTTCAAATTAATTTATATTTTATGATTTTATGCAATCTATAAAACAACCTGGTATTTATTTTCTCAAGAAATTTTTAGCAGAAAGGAAAAAGTTCAAACTTTAAAATTATGTCTATAAATATTCGTAATTTCGAATTGTAAATTATTTTTCAATTCAAAAACATCTAGTGATGGGTTTGAGAGTGGAGAGTACCAGTTGCCTGCTCCTCTATTCAGGCTAAGGGCTAAGACAGCTTTTTTTTTAAATACAACAACTTTTCTATGATTGTCTCAATAAGAATCTATTTTGTGACAGTGTTGACAGTGTTGTCAATGTTGCCTAATCTAAATATTTTAATCAAATTTTTAATTACATTGACTTTTTTCGACTTTAAATATTAAACATGTTTTAAACAACATAAAAAAAACGTGTTTTAAACAATAAAAACATGATTTTTGGTTTTTTTCCAATTCTGGTCAACACTTAACATACGTTACATTCGCCGGTGACCGTAGTCAATACGTATTTTTATTTTAATAGTAGGTAGTTTGACTTTGACATCAAGACTATACATTTGTATTCTGTTGTTATGAGGTCGGTTATAATCCAGTAACAGTTTTGGTGCAACATTTTTAAAAAGGCAACAACTTGGTACACTTATAGATAATAGATATATAAGCGCGAATCCTCCCGTAGTCCCGTCCCAAAACTCCTTCATATTTTTAAAAACCACATTTTTTCTTTCAAAATCAGGAGACAGGAAGAGGACTGTTTCAATTTTACTAGTACTCGTAATTAATTATAGATAACAGTAAGTTTTATGGTAATACTTATGATTTTCATAACTATTTACTTGTACATAGGTCATATACTTAATACTTCTATAACTAAACATAACTTAGACAAATAAACATAAAGAATGTTTTAAGTTTTTCTAGTTTCAAATAATAAATAATGATTTAATACTTACAAATTTATGTGAAATAAAAATTATGATATATATTATATAAAATATATTAAAATAAACTTTTCAATATTGAATAATAACAATTGACAAATTATAGCTTTTAAACTGACTAAATGTGTTCCTAATAATAATCGTTTACTAAACAGAAATTAAAAATCAGAGGTTTAAAAAATTGTAATTGATTATAACTCATTCAGTGATAACGTGCAATGACGTACAGATTAATTATTTGTGCGCGTACTTGCTGAACGGATAAGGTATAAGCCCAATGATTTTGTTCCCAAAGGTTCAATCTGTCAATCATAGAATTATAACAGCAGCTGCTAACATTACCGAGTTTAGTCTGTCTCTCATGTCAGTTGTTTATGTGCTATTCGTATTATTTCATGTATGTCTATATGAGTAAATTTGTGTACACATTAACATACCGTGGTACAGGACGGCGGTTACTTCTTGGACAGCCGTCATTCATACGGGACATCTAAATATGCAGAGGGATAGCTAATTGTACATTATACACAATTAACATTTTATTCATTTGTCGTGCGTGGGCATGTCGGCCGTGGGATTCCGGGACACTCCAAATTATTATCTTCCATACAATGTTTAAGCTTATGTTTTATTTATTTCGTTCTCATAAATAGGTTCTTAATTTGAATATATAAAAACATACAACAATATTTTATAATTAAAATAATATGAACCACATATTTGTTCTTATTTTTAAACTTTCAAAGGAGGAAGTAAGGCACTTGTCTCCCGGGAAAACCGCCACTACTATAATCAGATTGTATTTATTTATATATTATTAGATTCGTTGGTCCATTTAGTATACTATTATTGGATTAATTATGTTTAGGGTTGTTTATAAAATATTTTTATGTCTTATCTTTATTTTTGTCTATAATAATTAATAATCAAATATACGTAAATACATGTATACGTGCATTTATTGGTAAATGTTCCGCAATACCAATAATATTGAAATATTTTGTAATTTTATCTTTGACATTCATTAAATGTACGACGTACATTCTATGTATCTACCGGTTTTAGATCGCGGCATTTAACATGTTAATTATTCAAATAAATAAATCAAATAAACATGTCTATATTTTTGGAAATACAATTATTACGGTTTTGATTATATGTTACACAAAATTGAATATGGCCTATGGGTAAAGTAAGACGAGTGCCAATCTCTAATCAAGTCTTTAGTCTATCAATTATCATATATTCAAGTCTGACATCCTGTTGTGCCGTACTTAATACATACATTTTTATTCGTTATTTATTTATATATTATTCAATTAGTTGAATCATTGATAATTGATTGTACTTATTAAAAATACTTACTAAAAAAAAAAAAAAACATATTAACTACCAATGTAATAACGTGATATTTATAAACTTTTTAGCTATCGAGTATTATTTCCATAAGCACCTAAGCACATAATAGTACTGTCTCAGTAATGTCTTTTTAACAAATAATTTCTTTGATAAACACTGTAAAGGCGGGTTCCCGCGGCGTGTGGCTCGGCGAGCCATGAGCCAAGTACGTTGGCTCGGTAAATAACACGCGCCGTGGAAACGCTCTTGTTCACCTAAGCACGGTATAGCTCGGCCAGGCTTTGAGCTATCCGAAAATTGTCATTCCGTTGTGTCCGCGCCAAAGGATAATGTAATATGTAGGCTTGGTACAACAGCTGCTTTACGTGAAGGTTCGTCGAGTCACGCACTGTGGGAATCCGCCTTAATATTGTGGTATGGTATTATTGGTATTGCATCTTTTAACGGTAGGTACGTATCTTTATTCATATTATACACGTAAACCAATAAAATATTAAATTGTATTGTCACGTGAGTAAATTATTCTTATTTATACTCTCGTACGTGTGTTATCTATGTATTACCTAAGTAATTATTCAAAACTCTAAATACCAATATAATAAATAATACTATTTGAAAACTTTTAAATTTTAACTACAACAATCGATTTTACGTAAAATATAATAATATAATTATGTAAATTAAGTTTAAAATATCATAATAGCTGAAGCATTGCCATTACTAAAGCACCAATCGATTATCGTTCATTGATATTGTGTAAAGATGGTTGTAGTAATCCCAAGATAGTAAATACAATTTATACATTAAATACATTTTTTAAATGCATTAATATAGTTATAAGGTTTCCTTTGTATTTTTCTATTGTCTAATATTACTATATTATTACCATTTTTTTGTATTATTTAAGGCTCCACAATATTTATATGTTGCTTGGTATTTTTATTATAATATTATTTTGCACAATGTGCTATACCTACCTAGTACCTATCTATATCTTTCATTTATACATGTACAACATGTACATGCAAAATAAGATTATTTGTCATAAAATTAACACAAAACAAATTTTGACCGAATCCATTTTCTCACTTTATTACAATTTTGTTAAAGCACAATTAAGCAAATCACTCGATCAAATCGACAAACATTTTATAATATACTATACTTTAAAGTTATAACGTATCGTTATCCCGAGTAAGCCGTTACAACAGATACGTGAGATAGGTATGGTATTAGATGTCATATTAATGTTTGAAATAGTTATAAATCGTGAATTATAACATTATTAGTTATCATACTTCAGTTGCAGTTGTAACTTTGAGTACAATATTAATACCACGGCGATAACGGCTCCAGGTTCGCGACCGTTTGTCATGCGGCCCTGATGAGCGTGCGGCGCACAAAAGCGTGCCCGACCGCAGGCAACTCGGCGCGGCACGTGTCTCGGCGCGCGACGCCGAGCGTTAACCACAGTTGCATGGCCCCCTGGTCGGTACTCACGGAAATGTACAGCTAAGGCGAAAACGGTAAACTCGCAAAAAGTTGCGCACGTGACGAAAAGTCCCGAGAAACGACGAAACGGTTATGGCACTGTAGTAGTGCGAATGACGTATACCATAGTTATTGTTCAAGTACCATTTGAACTCGACCACCGCCCGGGGTTTCCAAGTTACGTGCGTCATGTCGTTGCCTTTTAGAAATAATCGAAAACAGTATCGCTGTTAAGTGCTGTTTGTGTTTCCCTTATCAAATATTATTATTATTATTATTATTATTATTATTATTATTATCACATTCAAATAGGTTGAAATAATTCTGTTCAATTTAATGTTATTAGGTGCTAATTTGTTTTGCTTCTTATGAACGTTTATGTCGGTAGTAAAAATTAAATATAATTAATATCTGTAAATGTTAAACAATCAAAAAATAAGAACAGGAAATACAAAATTGAATTTAACATGGAAAAATAAATACAGATAATATTATTATATCAATGAACATAATCACAGTGTAGAGTCTGAGACCACTCTGTATTACAATCTTCATTTTTCGTTATAATTTACAGTACCTACAATAATAATTTAATAACTGAGTTACAACGTCATCCATTATTAATAAATTATGATCAAAAATTTAATGAAAAGCAGTTTTACAAAATGATTTATTATATTATTTATTCGTTTTTAAATAAGATATATAATATAGTCTAATAAGACTTGAATTTTTTCAATTATTTTTTTCTACAATATTCGATAGATTACACAAATACTTTAATTAGGAACTTTATTTACCACTTCCATGAAATGTCATTTTTTATGCACATGAATACATTTCAAATGTTTGTTAACTAGCATAATATGTTTGTTGTGCATACAAAAAACGCGACCAACACAGTGAAATAAATAATTCAATATTCATTAAATAATTCCTCGCTAATGTTTTCGCTAACTGATAGTTGAGTGAAGACTGAAGTGTTAAGTCTGGTGTAACTCCCAGATAACGAGTTCCCGACCACGATGAACGGATGCAATAATTATAATAACAATAACAATAACAATAATACTAATAACAATAACAATAACAACAACAACAACAACAATAAAACGGAATTACGAGATAACCGTTATTGAGGAGTTCTCAAATAATAACATCTGTATAATAGGTAAAGTGCACTATAGTCTATATACTCTATATTATTATTATTGTGAAAAACGGTTACAGCCGCTGCGCCGTCTCGCGCGGATGGTTCGCGGACGACGACCACTCGTTCATGGGACACTGGTATCCGGAGCCGTCCGAATTTGTGCCTTGCCGTGCCGTTCTGCGCAACACACACTGACGTGTGAGCGGACGGACGGACGACACCGTCGGTTGCCTGCGAGCTGGTCACGTCATGCATATTGCACACTCGGACGAACGCTCGCGGACAGCTCGGCTGCGCATGAGACCCTGGTACTTGCGTGTCCGTAATGCGAGTACAAAGACGTCATACACACGTGTATTCGACTCGCACACATAATAATGTGTTCGCCGCCGCCGCCGCCGAATTTCGACGTACACGTGGGGCCGGCGGCCGTGCGGCTGTCAGTTGATGGATTGTGTAATGCCGACGAGGCTCGACGATATTGTAATTTTTTTTGTTTGTTTTCGGTATTAAATGAAACCAAGGAACTATCAGTATTCAATACAGTTTTTGTTGATGAAATTATAAAATTATTCATTTTTACGTGCGTTACTATTACGGAAAAAATCTGAGTACCTACTAACTAAGTAAGCATAAGTATAAGAGTATAATATGAATAATCAAGAGGATGCAATAGTGTGAATGAAAACGAAAAATTATCTTTATAAAAAATATGTTTATGCGTTTCAGGGTGGTTTTTGTAAAAACACCCATGAACAAAATAGTAGAAGAAATAAACGAAGTTCGATTGTTGATTTATAAGATAGTAGTATAGTACCGAAAAAAGTGGCATTATTCATCATGATTAGGGCTCAGAAGTAGTAGGAATTGCATATTGTTCTGTACGCTCTCAATTTATAGTAGACCGAGTTAGAAATCTGAATTGTATAATGGAGAGTTAAAAAATTGAAAATTAAAAATGCATATTTTGCATATTTTATCAATTTTAGCTAATAAAAGTGCATATTTCATTGATTTTATTCGCATAATATGCATATTACACATTTTTTTTTTTTAAATAGATTTTTTTTCTTTTTTAACTTGTATATTTCAATTAATATTGAATATAAAACTCAAAATTTTCAACGAAGGTATTTATTGTCCTCATTTCTAATTAAATTAATAACAGCAAACCTTAACCTAACAATTGATAATTCAATGTAATAACTTAACAAGTATAAAAATATTTTTAATTATGTTATTAGCTCAATAACATCAAAATGCCAACCAGTTATACATTTTTTCAGTTATAAACAATTTTTATGTAAATTATTATTTTATTAATTTATTAACAACATCTAATCTATTTTATTTTTTGGAATTTAAAATAATTTTTTTGCAAATTTAATATCATTTTAATGCATATTTTTTAATTTTTTCGTGCATATAATATGCATGCATATTTTGTCTTTTTTAGCTCCTACAACTTTCGAGTCCTAATCATGATATATATTTTAAGGAGTATTTAAGATATAAAAAATCAGACTTATTACGGAAATCGGATAAAAATTTTCTCTACAGTTTTGTTCATAGGTGTTTTTACAATAAAATTACTCTGTAATCCATATTCTCGTAACTCGCTAACAAATTTTTAAAGGAAATTTATTGCCTATTATTGTTTCCATAGCGCCTTATCCAGTGAAGCATTTCATAGTCACAAATATTCATTTTTACAATTTCATCGTTTTGAACACATATTTCTGGGACCCTAGTCATTATATTGAAAAATGATCGTCAACAAGTGCAATCCTCTTCGATGTGAAGGTCATTTTAAATTAAATAAATATTTATTTATTAGTATAGTAAATTTATTACTTTTAAAATATCTTTTAATATTTTTTTTTTTTAAGATAGAATTTAAAACATTTTTATTGACAATAATGTCAGACTTATTTAAACAAAATAATTGGATAAGAGACAATGGAAAAAACTGGACATTTAAAATTTATTACATAATATGAAAATACAATATATTTTACGGTTGTAACATAGCAATAAAATTTAATTATATAATATCGAACTATCGAAATTAAATTTTATTACACGGGTTGCAGAAAATTGTGTCCAATTAATTTTGTCATTTTATTTTTTGTTCGAGTTATTTTGTTCATTATATAATACTTTAAGAGTTTATTTAATTATCGTTGATCAAAGAGTGATCGTTTAATTTTCATTTGCTTGTAACTTACTCTAAGCTCTTAGCTATAATAGTTTATATTGCTAAGTTAATTAAATTATATTGCTTTGAATGATTAAAAATATGATATCGTTTAATAAATATTATTGGCATACGAGTAAGTATATTGCGTTCATTTTATAAAGTAAAATTAAAATATATACTTTACATTTTTTTAACATATGTATTACCTATAGCGTTTAAAAAAAAATAACGAACAACATCTTTGGTTATTCCTAATTATTTTATCAATAATAAATTGTTAGTGTATAATACGGTATTCATTCGAATCATATTGACGTTACAATCAATTTCTTAAGAAGTTTTTATGATAATAAAATATGACGTAGCTCATTCCTAGTAAATTATAATATGAAACTATAAATATTCATAATAGTATTTTATTAGCACTTGCATTAAATTAATAGAAAATTGATAGCATAAAAGTTTAACAATATAATATAATTGAGTTTATGCATATATTTTGTATCAACATATTAAATTGTATTAGACTATAAGGTATCAAAAACTTTGTAATTACTAATTATTATGTCCCGTGTTTTTAAAACTAATAGAATTATTTAAAAATTAAAAAATTTAATATAATGACACAGTTTTACGTTTTGTTGAATTTCCGGAAAAAATTTGAATACTGTCTTGAATCGTGAATAGCCTAAGCCTAACCTGCCGACAAAAGTAGGTAATCCCATAATAGAACAATTTATATCTGTACAAAAAAAAAAAATAAATAAATACCACTATATATAAAATATTAAATTTTCTTTGTTTATAGAATATAGTAAAATAAAATGAATATAAAAAACATTGTCTTAAAATATATTAAACATTAGACATTATAATACAATATAAAGCTTCGATAACATTATTATCCAAAAAAACAGAGACGTTCATGCACATGCGCACAATAGATATACAAATAACATCATTTATTTCAGTAATAACTAATAAGAACAATAAAATATATAGACACATACTCACATGGCCACATGTAGTTGTTGTCAAGTCGTTTCTCATTTCCCCACCACATGTATGGCTTTAATTGAAAGGACATTTTTAAGGCTTTGTTTCATTTTCACTGAGAATTTAATGATTCGAACATTTCAATTGTAACAGTTAAATTATTTAAGTCTAGCAGGAATGACATATTGTACTGATGATACGTTTGTTACAGTTTAGTATCTTAGTTTCGTATGTCTCTGAAATTACTTTCGGCTCAACATACGAGCAACTGCAGCCCATCGATGTGGTTCGATCGTCGACAGTCGGTAACATAAGTTACGACTGTTTTGAAAACCAATATGATATGCCACTGGTGTTTTGGCATAAGACTGATTTAGAATCGAAATTAGCGTTGATCCGTTCTTTGGACGAACAAGATGTGAGTATCAAGCGTGGTAAGTTAAAAATGTATGTACACTGTAAAAATTAGGACTGTGTTTAAATACAAATTGTGCAATGTTCACATTTAAATTGTTTACGTTCATGTTGTTTAGAACTGTTATTAGCTGGTTGCAAGTGGCTCTGGAATTCGGTACCAGGGCTGATATCACTTGAAGTGTATTTGGGGGACCAACAAATTAAGTCTTTCAAAAAGCGAGGAAATTTATATTCTTCAATCATAACTAAAATCAACAGTACGCATTGGAGGTGTGATGGCAGCAGTTTTGTAGAACATGTAGAGGTCAATTTTGAAAATAAAATCACGTGGGTTACTAATGTTATTCAAAAATTATAGTTATAAATAACAATTGAGTTTGATTATTTAAAATTATTTATATTAATATGTAATAAATAATTATATTTTATATTATTCTCTAGTACCTAATTATAAATGATCATAAGACGTAGGTATAACGTTTAAATATCTAATATTATTATTGATTATTAAAAAAAATATCTATTTTAATCAATATAATTATAAAAATAAAAAAATAAAATTAGAAAATGTATTAACGTCATTGACGTACCTAACCTAACTATACGATACACAGCTGATTTAGACGATGTAGTACTGTGAGAAATTAGTACAAGATTATAATACCTAGTCATAACTTAGAATTATTGATTTTTTTCTAATAATTCAAAATTTCAATATTTATGAATTTATGATGTAATTATTTTTATTTGTACAAGTATAACGAATATATACAACCGTACATTATTTCACTAGTTTCTATTAAGTATGGCATAACAATCTTGATTGTATTAAGTTATTTGTTTTATTGCTGACCCTATAATTCAACACATGGTTAGATATGTTTTAACGTCGCATGAATGTTGAAGCACAGGTTTAAAATTAGTAAAAATATGAAAATCAGTAGTAAATAGTGAATGTATTATGATATTTTTATGTGAAAAATGTTGATGTTATTAATATTATTATAATTATAACGTCAAAACATTTTTTGTTCACGAAAAATGAGTGGTACATATATATATATATATACACGTATTTATAGAATTAAGTCTAGCGAATTTTCATACTTTCGCAAAGTGTTATAGTTGAAGCCAATTTGTCGGCAGTGACGATCGATCAGTGTGAAAAATCAGAAGAACTAAATGCATTCAATGGAACAAACAGATGCCATCGTACAACCTACTGTACTTACAGGCCGGGCAATCGTCCGTTTGCAGCTGGAAATTATTGGTGCGTGTGCAGACCAGGATATTATTCGGCACTCGCCAAGTTTGATGGGGCATTAGTTGAAAGTGAGTTTTTTCGAAGTAATTATTATGAACATGGTTATTCAAAACGGCCGAAGAATATGCAACGATGAGTATTATGCGTGATCTATAATTTTATGTTATTTTTCAGTGGCTTCGCCGGAAGAAATCAATAGCAAATATTCGTGTCATAAGTGCTGGGAAGGATGTGATATTTGCGATGGTCCTGAGAGCTGTATGGCCAAATTCATGTGGACTCAAAGGTGAATAATTAAAGAGAAAAAGAGACAAAAAATATATGTGTACCCTACAGAGTACCTACTATACGGCACAACTGTACATACCATACTAGTAGCACTTTAAACTTTGTACACAGATACTATCATAGAAAGTCTTGACAAACGTAAAATAAATATTATAATAACTTTTATTCAAATCAATGTTTTTAATATAATTACATAATAATCATATAATTAAGAAAAAAAAAGTTATTTTATAGTTTATTAATTAAATTTGTCAGTTTTTTCTTACACTCTGTATTTTTCAGGATAAAATAAAATGAACTGGTAATATTAATATCATTTGATATGTTTCAGAAGCACGTTTCTCGGTATTACGGTTGTCTGTATAATATCTACTGTGATATTAATATGGTTCGTCCACAAGAACCGGCGAATAAAAGTGTTTCGAATAGCAAGTCCGACGTTTCTGATAATCACGTTGATCGGCTGCATTATTATGTATTCGGAAGTAAATATGACAAAAAAATAAATAAGATTTAAATTAATTTTGATTTGAGGTATAGGTGTGCTACGATGGGTGTTTGACGGGAATAGAAAAGTAGTATTAGAATAATTTACTGTAAAATAAATTTAATTTTTCTGTATTAATTCAAAATGAAGAAATTGTAGATACTTGAATTTTTATTATTTTATTTATAAAAACGACATCATTTTCAAAACATTTAGACCATAATTTTAAGCTATTTATACAGAAATATTGAATATACGTATAGAAATTTATAGGCAAATTACATTTTTAATTTATTTCGGTTTTTTGATTTATGTTAGAAATATTTTTTTAATTAATACAATATTTTTCATAAGTTTTTCTTTTTAAACAGGTAAGTGTCTAAAGTTTAAATATAAATAACTTCCGTTAAAAATAAAAAATTGCATTTTATTCTACAAGTAATAAGTAATAACTAGGGATAAGATATTTACGATTTTTGTATATTTCTTCTTTTAGTCATACACATTGCAAACCCAGTAATAAATTCGTTTTGTATGACATAGAATCCGATACATTCAATTTTATTTTTCATATTTTTGCATATTTAAGGATTTTCATAAATAAATGCATATTATGCCAAAAAAATGTAAATAAATGTATATTTCGTCCAAAAAATAACTTAAATATAATATAAATATCAATATAAACCCATAGGTAGGAATTATTGGTTTCATAACTAACGAAAACGAGAACTAATCTTTATTACTTATTTATCTTTACTATAACTCTAAAGTTTATTAATCAATATAATCATGTTTATGAACGATGATCGCGATAGTGTGGTGATGCCGATAGTACATAATGATTTACATTTGCATTTGTATGTACCTATATTTGTATCTTTTGAGTAAAAACAAAATTATATTTAAGTACCTATATTTTTAATTTCAAAAATCTCAAATTTGTATGTATTTGTATTTAAATTTAAAGTTCTAAAAATAATATTGTAAACTAATTTAGAATACATTTTGGATTAGTAATAAACTAATTTTAAAAAGATATATTAAATTTTTTTAAGGAAATATTTTGATATTTATAACGCATATTTGCATGCATGTCTAGTGTTTTTAAGGTCATAAACATTCTAATCCTTCAAATAATTAATAAATAATTCATAAAATGTTTAATTTAACATAAAGTTATAAAATTCAGCTCAAGTTATTATGTACTTATAATTATTATTACCTACGTTTTAAAAATATTAAAAATTTGTTATCACAATTTTGTCGTTAAATGTTTTAAGTTTGAAATATTTTATTAAGAATGCGGAAAAATTATAAACTACTAATATGTTTACATTTAAAATCAACTCGATTTATTGAATTAAGGAAATAACTTATAATTATATAAATATAATATAATATAAATCGTTAGAAACAAAAATTAATTTTTGTATAATATCATTTATCATTTTTTTTTACTTTTGCGTTCTGTTTTCTTCTCCAGCAGTTAGTTTAATTCAATATCAAGTACAGTTATACATGTGTTATTCTTAAAACTTTGATCTCGGATGTCCTTAGCTTTTGTTAAAAGTTAAAGTAAATACATCACAAATATTTTTATTGGAAAAAATACACGACTTGTAATTTTATATTAGTTGTATTACAGTAATATATTAAGTTAGGTATAGGTACCTAAAGCTAATTTTATTATTTTATTTGAAACAAAATATAAATTTAAATTATTGAATAAAATAAGAAATTTTTGTTCGTTTCTGCAAAACTGTTAAATTTAGTATAATATATCAATATGTAATGGAGTTCATTGATATAGCCATTTACTTAGTATAATATGTTAATATTCAATAGCGCTATTCCATACAAACGTTTATAGTCCATTCTCAAGTGAAACCACATTTTCAAATTATATAATATCATAACAATATCATAGATGCATAAGAAAATTATAAAAGCAAATAATAAATTAATGTAAGGTGTATGTTATCCAAGAAAACTCGTTTTTAATTTTAATTATACAAATATAAGAAAACACCATTTTAAAATTAAAACATAGAAATTATGCCCAAGCCCCAGAAGCAATTAACATTTAGTTAGGTATTTTTAAAACATTATACGTTTTTAAAATGTATTTATTCAAGTAAATTTTATAATGTAATAAATCATTATTTATAATGCTAGAAAAAGATAAAGAAGATAAAAAAAATTATAAAAATAAATTTCCCTCAATTCACATGTATAATTTATAATTGAAATATTTATTATACTATGCAGGGTATGCATCAGGTACTCCAAATTCTAATTTATTAAATATTAAAATATTTGTACATACATCGATAATTATATTATATTGTATAGATGGGAATTATGTTTCCCGAATGCACCCAAAAATTGTGTGTGGCTACAAAATGGACACGACATTTTGGATTTTGTATAACATACTCGGCATTGTTAATGAAGACCTGGAGGGTGTCGCTGACATACAGGGTGAAATCAGCACATAAATTGAAGCTCACTGATAAACAGCTGCTGCAGTGGATGACCCCGATATTGGTGATAATATTGGTATATATGGGAGCTTGGACTTTCAGCGACCCACCCCAAGCAGTATTGGAAAAGGAAACAGAAACAAATCTGAGATTTTGGAAGTGTTCGAATGATTGGTGGGACTATTGTCTGGCAGCTGGTGCGCTAAATTTATTGCTATTAATATTAATAATAAATAATGTGAGTACGCGGAAGTCAGGACATTTTTCTCCCAATTTTTTTTATAACTAAATTTGTCCAATCCAAAATACAGAACATGCATTTCGGAAAAATAAACAGTTTTCTCTGATTTGGTTATTCATATAATGCGAATAATAACGTTTATTCAAAATAGTGGGAGGAAAATGTCCATATTCCATATCCAGTGAAATATATGCAGTCACGCGTACAAAATGACAATGATGCAATGATGACAACAATAACTTTAATATGATGTCGATATGACTAATATAGGAGAAGTTTTGTTCCTGGCGTGGGGAGTTCGGGTATGTTACGTCGTGCGGAACGCAGAGTCATTTTACAATGAAGCGCAGTCCATCAACTTTGCTATCTACAACATATTTATAGTGAACATCATCATGATGACGATCCAGTAAGATTAACTTAGAACGATCAGTATAAATAATTTATTTTTTGTGTCCTATTATAATGGTCGTGGTTTTTCTACAGAGCCCAACTCGAAAAATATTTGACTGACGGTCTATTTCATTCTATAAAAATAACCAAATAAACATATTATAGAAGTTGCAGTATCCCAAAACAATAAGTTCTATAAATTCAATCTATTTCCATATTTTCTTTTAAACGTGTCAGTCTCTGGACCAATTTTTAATACCTTAACAAGAAATTTGTACAAAAACTTATAAAAATTTAGGAATACTAAGTGGGTACTTACATATCTATGTATTTCAATGCATACTTGATTAGTTATTAATTTATTATTTTTATTAGGTGCATATTTGATTTTATTTACTGCATAAAATAAAATTAAGGAAATTGATTTGAATAGTTTATGAACAAAATACTTATATTATACTGTCTATACCTATACATTATGTTAGTTATTAATGGTATTAATTATTACATACGAATAAATCAATACAAGCATTTATATTTTATTCGAATATTTAAAACGATATTTTAAAATTTTAATATTTCAATGCTATTCAATATACAGAAAATCATATATTATTGTGATTAGTTTTTTATTAGGTACTTTAATGTGTCAATGTTTAGACTATAGTGTTAACTAGTTGGGCTCTGGATATTGAATTAATGGCTGTGAACTTGTCTTAAGTAGACATAAATTAGTAATTTATAATTTAATTTTGTTATCTATTTAGCTTTTTTCTATTTCCCGACATTGGTCCCAATTTCAAATACACATTAGGATTCATACGAACTCAATTGAGCACTTCAGTGACCATAGCTTTGGTGTTTGGTTCAAAAGTGGTGAGAGTATTGAATGGCCAAGGTGACCACTGGGACAATAAACATCAAGCAAAAGGCCTAGTGTCATATGAAATGAATGATATCTGTGAAGAAACTAATGATTTACAGACAGAAAATGAAGAACTCAAAGAAGAAATATTCAAATTAGCAACACAAATAGGTCTGTTGAAAAATGCACTAATGCATGTGAACAACAGACACCTGAGGAAGAATGGTTGTCAGAGTTGTAATCCAATTGCTCCAAATCAACAGAGCCCTACAAGTAAAACGGGTAGTTTTTTCAAAAGTCTAGGATCTAATAGCTGTTTAGTGCCTTCAACAAGCTCTTAAAAACTATATACAATATGTAAAAGGAAATACAGGATTTTAATTATTAATAAAATATTTACTTTACAAATGTATTATATAAGGTATATAAAAAAAAAAAGACAAACAATTTGTGTAGATACATACACACATATAGTACAATTCAATTTATAATTATGTTTAAAATATTTAAATACATAACGATCTAACACAATCAATCGCTAATTTTTGTTGAAAATAATAATAATAATAATAATAATAATAAATAAATACCAATGGTTCTGGTAAGTTTGATTCTATTGCATCAAATAGTTATATTATTTTACATTTCTGTTTTTGTCAGTCTTATGTAGATATAATTTTTTATAGAAACAATATTTATCCCAAATGTCAGTTTATCATTATGTAAAATGCAACTAACAATAAAAAATAATTAAAATTCAAAGAGTGGGAACAAACAATACCACTTTATGTATAGTTTTGATTGTGATTATATGGTTAATTTGGAGTAATAATATTATGATAAACTACTTCTTAGATAGAAAAATATGTATTTTTCTTAGGACTAAACATCAAATACAAAATTGTTAATAAGGAATTCAAACAGTAAAATTAAAAAATCATTTTTTGACACAATGATACTACAACTACATCAAGGTAAATAGAAAAATGTATAACACAATATGTATAAGTTCTTTTAATCACAGAAAAAAGTGTTTTATATGATCCATGATATCCATCACGGATATTTTAATTATTGCTCTGGATCTATTCCTCTCATGCCCTGTTTATCGATAATAAATTTACACTAAATGACATAAATTAAATAAACTACAAACAGGGTGTGATTGGGACAGATCCAGAGCATAACTGTCTGTGAGGGGTTGCATTCATTTCAATGCATGATAAATAAATTTTTATCTCATATATTTTTAAATATTATGTAAGTATCAAATCCATCACTTGGACTTATTGTTAAAATATCATTTAGCGATAGTGTAATTCATAATTTAGTTATTTATCTGTTTAGGTAATCAAATTATTAGATTACCAACATATTTCTTTAAATAATAAAATTGTGGAAATGTGTATGTATGTGTAATATGACCTTAAACCCTTGGATCCACCTATCTAAGCTGGTAATTAATACTGTATGATATATATTATAATTTTTTTTTTTTCATAATGGCATTATATTTTATAATTCAAATATACGAGTACACAATTTTTAAAATTAATAAATTATACTTGTTAATTGATACACTATCTAAATAGTGTCATCTAACCTTAGTTTATACAATCTATGACTTAAATCATTAATTATTTACATGAGAATTAAACCAAACACTCTAATAATACATTATAAGTTAAGAACACAATCTTTTGAACAAAAAAATTTACAAAAAAAGAAAAAAACATTTCAAAGGTGTTTAGAGATCTAATGAGCCAAGTTTAATGGCTCTTGTAACTCTTGCACAGGTGCCGGAACACATTGTTCTTCAAAATTTTGAATGTTTGCCACCATTGTCACATCTACGTTACTGGGCGGCGAATCAAACTATAATACACACAAATATTTAAACTATTATTAATAAAAAACAGAAATTTGTGCATACGAATAAAAATTGTTTGCACAAGACACTGATGTTCATTAACCGACCAGTGTCCCAGTACACAGTTTTCAGTATGCTGACCTTTTTTGGTCTACCTCTCTGCTTGGGTCCAGGAAGGTGAGCCATGCTGGCATGCTGCTGCATGATGTGATATCTTAACTTGTCTGACCTTGAGAAACTCTTTGGACACTCTGTGCACATGAATGGTCGTTCTCCAGTATGCGTTCTGTGGTGACGTTGTAAATGTGATAGTCTCAAAAACGACAGATTGCAGAAAGAACATTGATGTGGTTTTAATCCGGAATGGGTTTGCATGTGACGTCTGAGGTTTTGTTTATTCAGAAACGTCCGTTGACACGTTGGACATTCGACAGATCCGGTTAGGTTAACTTTGTTTTGAGCCTCTAAAAAGGCTTGAAAATCTACATGGGTCGGTTGATATTTGGGTTGCGACAATATTGTGGGTTTGTTTTCATCTGTATGCTCGTCCATCATAACTTGAGGGCTTAACATAGCTGAGTGCTCGAAAGACGTATTATTATCTGACGAATCATCCTCACACGGTACTTGGAATGTCCTGGAATCGGTTTCAATTGAGCTGGAACTACCATTTGTCTGCGCAAAAAAATAAAATATATTTTATTTTAATGCGTATAAATACGTATAAAGGCTGAAACCAATATTGTATCATTAAATAATTTACCATTTCAAACTTATTACTGGCATCTGGGTCGGAAGTTTCAGATGATTTAATTGGTGTATAATTGAATGTTGGCTTGTGTTTCGATTGATCATTGGACACAGTTTTCTCTGATAAACCTAAAAATAAATTATTATGTTTAATAATAATTTTTTTAATTTTAAATTAAATATTTTTTAATTAACCTTTAATTTGTAATTCTCTAGCGACTTTTAAAAGAGAACTCAAATTGTTTTCTTGTACTTCAACAGAACCAACGTACATGTACTGACACAGGCTTTGCATCTCATTTAAAGTGACACCTCTCATTATCACCGTAGGATGTTTACACGGATTCTCTTGAAAGATTGTCTCGAAGTATGGACTGCATGCGGACAAGATTAACTTATGCGCCTAAACATAAAAATCATAAAATATTGCGGTCAAGGATTATTAATTAATAATAATTGTGAATTACATACCCTCAATAGACCATCTTGACAAGCAATCGTTACATCAACAAGAATTTGTTCGTTAAACAAACATTCAAATAATGCGCGTAAATTTTCCAAGTGATTATTCCATCGGAGATGAAATGATTTATTGCCGACCTCCATATCATTAGTCATCTAAAATGAAAAGTACGTTAATAAGTATATTTTCATTTCAATTTTATAAAATTAATATTAACTATACATTCATTTTATTTTAAACAAACATTTAACAAATATTACTGTTTTTTTATTGACATAGAAAAATCTTATTAATTTTTAATAAGATAAAAAGTTAATTAATTTTTAATAAAATAAAAAGTTATTTAATTTTTTTGTTATAGAAATCCTTTATTGTTTTTTTGTAATATTTATTTATTTTTTTAATTTTTGCACTATTTATTTTAATAATTTAAGTGCAGAGATTATGAGAATTTAATACTTACTAAGTATTTTTCAGAGATAATTTTCCAATTACTTAATTTGTGTTGTATACAAGTATATTATTTCTAATAATATTTAAGTAATTAAATGTAAATATTTTGATATAAAATACGAATCGGATATTTAATATGAGATTCTCGCTATGAATTACATGAATATACCAAACAAAATGTTTTTAATTTTATATAAATAATCACTGTCTTGTAGTATGTTTCTACAGTTATTTTGTTTTTATAAATGCTTAACAAATCGAAACATTGACTCGAATTTTGGTCACCCCTGCGAAGTATTCGAGCATCATGCCGGGGGGCCTTGGATTTAGTATATGTGTATATCTGTGTATAAAATTACTCACACATACACACGTACACAAGCACGATGCGCATATACGCCGTGTGCTGAGGAAGGGACGGGTGTATGGTTGGGGGCGGGCACGCTACAGGCGGGGGAGCCGGACCTTTTTGGATAGACCTGCTGCATGGACGTCCTGACTATGGGGCAACATTATAAAACCTTAGCGAGGGTCCCGCATGTGCGCACCGACGTAGTAGCTATAGTTTAAAAATGTTCACGGAAATATACAGCTGAATGAATATAGAAAATCAACTGTTTCCCCCTGAAGTTAGTCTTAAAACTTAAAATCAAAGAAGTGGATTTTACATAATTCGTAATTTTTATTTAACCGACAATGTCGAAAAAAAAATTAAGATCGAAGGTAAATTATGATTTTTAACAATTTTATCGAATAATTTTATAAAAATTAAATTATAAAATGTACAATATTAGTGTATATATATATATATATATACATGCAATTTATCTATTATTGGATTAAATATTAATTTAAATGATTTTATATTGATAAAATGTTTAATATAGATTAGCTGTTTATTTACAATGTAATTTGAATGTGTGGTCAAGTGATTCAAATAAGAATATCAACAAACATTTTCCGATGTTGAAACGAAACTTTTATTTTATTTATCTAAATTATAAATTATTGTATACCTAGTACCTACCTAATATGACTACAATCAATAACATATAAATTAACTTTTTTGGATAAGATGATTCTATATTATACATTATACATTTTAAAACAGTTGATAATTAATATAATAAGGTATGAATTTTATCTCTTATGATTCAACTATTAAAAATGAAATTGATTATAAATATGTATAAATATTAAATGTAAATAAAAATAATACTGAACTTAAGATATTACAGCATGTTTAAGAATAATATCACATAGTATTTTATTATTCATTAAATTACATGACGTTTGATTATCATAATTTTAGTAACAAGTGATACTGAACTTGGCTCTTTAATCTAGCAGTTCAGCAACCCTTTTTTAGCTTGATATAATTTTTTTTTGTTTCATGTGTGTAGGGGGTAGAAAGTGGGGGAGAACTGCCACGAGGGAACCGTCGTAGCGATCGTTAAAAGCACGGACCCTGTATATATATATATATATATATATATATATATATATACGCGAGCGCGCGCGCGTGTGCATGTGCGCGGGCTTGTTGTGGGGAGGGGCAGCGTGAAAGGGGGATTAAAACAAGGGGGACAGACCCTTTGCTTGGTGACTCAGTGGGGGTATAGGGGGAATCCACAGTCGATAATATCACATGAAATAATGCAGGGAGAGCCTACGCCTCGGAGGGTGAATTGGAGGGGCGAAAAGGACGCGGACCAAAAGCTATGATGGAAAATTATGATTTTTTTTTTTAGAAAGTATTCGACAAAGAATTCTCGGATTTAGTCTTTATGATGGGCAAAACTATTGTGGAGAGCCAGAAAAAATTTGACCCATTAATCAATTTCGAGAAAAATAAATAAATAAAAACGTAGGACCTTAATAGGTGGTGTCTATTGAAGGCAAAGAGAGCTGTAGATATCCTGTGTCAAAAAAAAAAAAAAAGGTATAGGTACTATACCAACGTATTTAATTTATGACCTGCAATTGTTATTTTTATTATGTCTAGATATCATTAGTGAACAGCGTGCTGTGAGCTGTCCTTTACCGGATGTATGGTAGTCTCTGCAGACAAGCAAACAAAAAGTAAGAAAGAAGAAATACAATTTAAAATCGGTTTAGAAAATATATTGGCAATGTTGTATGTTTCACATATTTCATAAATAAGTATATTTAATTATTTATATATTATGTATTGATGTACGAACAAAAATAAATTACTATATTTATTATGCGTTACAGGTGCTTTAAATTAAGTTCCCTTACGATTAGCTAATACTTTTTTCTAGATTAAATAGTCTATCAAGTGTATTAAAGCAAGTGCAATTACATAAAACATTATTGCGACAGTTATCAACGCACAATTCTTTACTATATTGGTAAGTGATAACAATAATAATCTAACCAATTAGTATGAATATAATTAAAAACTTAGTGGTAACATTTTAGACAAAAATTATATCTCAAAAATACTATGTCCACAATTTTTACGTTGCCTTGGTAACGTCTGGAATAAAAAAATAAAAGTTCAAGCATTTTTTTTTTTACATTTGTGCAGCCGAAGGCCATGTATTTTTAGACCCAGCGTTCGCAGCAGTATTTCGGGGCGGAACAGTTATACGACGTCGCCTGGGGTCGGGCACCACGATGGGGGGTTCCTGCTAGTGGATGGGGTTACCGGGCTTGTAAACGAGTGGTAGAGTGGAAGGAGGGGGGTTGAATAAGGGACTTCCCTCTAGGGGTCTTGTTTTGTCCGTACCGGCACCCCTGAATGCGTATATATCTCCCCCACGATGTTGTGAAACACAATATCGACCCGGCGACCAAAACGCGCTCGCCGCTCATATATATAGTGCTGAACGAGAAATAGAAGGGGAGGAGAGAAAAACCCTCGAAGGAAGCCCCTATACGCGAGATTCCAGGTATTAAGTTTTGCGAGTTGTAAGGAAAGTGCATGTAGGACGCTCCCTTCGAAGTTATATATAACACGGTTTTAGAGCTTCATATATCATCAAAGACTTTTAGGATTTCAGAAAAGAAATTCAAACCAGACTAGATTTGAATTGTAAATACTAAATGTTAATTAATTTAGACGATATTTTTAAAATCATCTAGCATATTATTATCCATAAATGCAATTTATTAAGAATAGATAAAAACTTTATAGATTTTTGAAATATCTATGAATATTTAAATTTGAAATTAGGGTAGCATTCAGCTGAGTATATTTTTGATCATGTAAATTATGTTCGTCAAATTATACTAGACGTTCATACTATATACACCAAAAATGTAGCTCATAACAAATTATTCTATTATAAAATAAATATATAATTTTACATAGTTAATAATGAGTTCATGAGATTATTTAAAAAATTATATTCTAAGTTGTTTGATATTTAGTATTTAACGATTTTGATAGTTATGCTTAAATGGTAAAATAAAAAAAAAAGTGATGGTACTTTAAGGTTAATAATATTAAGTGTATAAAGTACTAATAATGATCAAATATAATACAATTTATGAATATGAATCTTTTTTTTTTTATTAATAATTATTTAGATATACTGTGTACAATTATTTGGAACAGTCTTATTTTATTCAATACAAACGGTCATTGGTTAATAATTGTTAATAAATGTTTTGTTTTTAATATTAAACCAACATTAATGTTGTAAACTGTATAGTAATAAGTAATAACTAATAAATTGAAGGTTTATTAAATACTGTGATAGTGTGGTAGTATATTAGTACATTATACATATAGACTAAATTAAATTCGAGCAGAACGATGTCTACTAAATTACCTAACATAGATCATAAACTTACAATCATTCATAAATAAAAATTGAGTGGGTGAATTTCTAATATATATTGGTCCTAATAATATTTTAATGAAATATATTTTTATCGATAAAAATAAGATATTTTTAGTCATAATTTTTAAAAGAAATTTAATGTGATACATAAAAATATATATTGTTTTTGACAATTTCTTGAATTTATATAATTCATGTAATCACACTTATAATATAGACGCATTTTGCACATATATATATATATATATCATATTATAAAACGTATTGTGTTTAATGAAGCATAGACATGGAAGGTTTTTTCCAAAGTTCCCAAAACAATGATTTATTTTTCCATTTAAACATCTAAGCAAGATGCTTTCCGTTTCTTTTATTTCTTATTCATATAGTATACATTTTTATATTGACTTAAGACTTTTTCACAGTTATTATTTAACTTGTCCAATTAAGTGTTTACATTTTTTTACATTCGTATATTATATTACATTAAATTATAACTACAACAAGAGAACGAGATAAATCAATGTAAGTAATAAGTAGATACATTTTAATTAGGATTAATAGTTTATACAAGAAGATATTTTAAAATTAAAATCACTAGTATATTTGGTTCATACTATATATTATGGATATTTTTTTAATGGAGTTGGAAAACAGTGATATTACTTTTTTTTTTAAATGTGTATATAATTTATTAAGTACTAGGTATATCATAATACTTAGATGCCTATAGGTTTCATGTGTTTATTATAAGTCTATTAAAATTTGCCTTTCATACTTTGAACGTTTTTTAATTGAATCATTTTTCAAAAAGTATCGTGATAGATAGGATTACTGATAGTATAGTAGAGATTCTTCAGTCCCTAATAATATGCTATGAAAGTTTATTACAAATAAAATGTAAATTATAAGTATCCTTATAGTATATTTAGAACTTCTTACAATACTATTATATTTATAATTATAGTAGCTGTATATGTACATTTGTATAATTTGTAATTAGTTACTACTTACTAGTACTTATTACTACCATTAACTATAATAAAATATTAAAGCAATATTAATCCGATCAGTAACGTTTGAACCTATTATGTTACCTATTGATAAATTAGATTATAAATACGAATGAGGTGAATGTCACAAACGTACAATATACCAATACTGTAGACGTGTTAAAAGTTAAAACCAGTTATACATAAGATAGAATGTAAATAAAAAAAAATAACGAAAACAAAAAAAATTTGCTCCATTTTTTTAAAAAATTTTTGATAATCATATACGTAGGTATATGTATTATGGACACGATTACAAGGTCTCCGTTAAAATTATACTTATTTTACCTTGGGTGTCTACTGCAGTGGATATCGAACACAACAGTAGGTACAACACAAATGTTGTGTAGATATACTTTTATAGTTTTAAGTAGATAAAAAGAATTTCAATAGTTTGTCGAAGGGTATACTAGGATTAAATCCAAATGAATAAGTTTTACTGCCTACTATTCGTAGTGTCAATCGTCTAATTTCATTAGAAATTGTGATGTTTGTACTATATACTATAAGTTGGGATATTTGTACGCACAAATAATTTTTGTTCTTAAATAGTATTAATATTACCTACTCGTGTAAATAGAAATTTGTCACGATGACAAATGGGTCAGTGGCGGTGGATTTGGGTGGCGAAATAGTGAGTCTAAGGCTAACAACTGTAAAGCAGTTTAGCATATATCCCTCTCGCTCACCTCCTTTACTCATAACGAGGATGACACTAATAATATGGTATATACTAAGTGTTAGACGGGTGCATGTTGTTAACATAATATCATAGTATAGTATATAAACACACGTACTCGGCAATAAACAAATGCAAGAGAGACGGCAATGATATTACCATAGGACACATTTGTTAGGTACGCGCGATGCTGGATTGATGATGATTCTTATAAGTCGGAGCTCGCTCGGACAGTAGATTTGCACGCTGATTTTTACGACGACAACAGCGATGTTGTGTAACAGCTAAATCCGAACGTCCTTGTCACGCGACTTAACATTATATTATTGTTATTATAGTAACCTGTGGACATCTAAAAAACCACCATATATACATAATAAGTGCGATTATGTTATTATTATTATGATTACGGTCTGGGTTCCCCGTCGCCACTGACGTACGATGTGGTAAAAAAATAAAATCGAAACCAGTTTCGGGGGGACCGGTCCACTAGTGCGTATTTATACCGCCGTTGCATAGTGAATAGTGATATTAATATTATACTATCCTAGGACAATTATCAAAGTGCCACTGTCCGCGCACGTCTTTGTGTCCAGACTGTACCGGAGATAAAATATAATTTTATAACACTAATAATTCATCGTGCGATGATAATACGCACACGTGCTGCCGCTAGCCGTTTCACCTGTTGTATAGACGTCCGTAGGATGCAACGATCCGCGAACTTCCGGAATATGCGCAGTCTCCGCCGGAAATAGCCGGTCTGCTAGGTCTTATGACTCTGTAGGTAAATAATATTATATGCCGAGCGTATAGGTATTTTTGATCTTTATTATACATGCGTATTTATATGACAATATTAATCTGTACCCACAATACTTCGCACTATATATTATTATTACATCAAGCTATTTCCGGACAAGTATACTACGGAGATACCGACATACCACTGTATAGTTTGTATGTTATTATCATTTAGAGTAGGTACTCTACATACTATATACTTATACTGAATAATAAAACATTATAATATATAATATATTGAATAGTATATTACCTCTTTTTATAGTTCCTTGAACGACGGTTGTACGGTATGATAATATAGTAACAACTAGTACAGTACGATATTTAATATTGCGATGACAATTATTATAAAATCGCGAACCGATCAAATTTAATTAGTGCGAGGCTTTTGCGGTGGCTGGCGGACTGGTGAGCGGGCGGACATCAGCGAACGCGCGTGACACGATTCGCACACGTCGAGAACGTTACTGAATTTCACCACCGCCGCCGCCGCCGCTGAACGTACGTGCACACCGTGGTTCGGCCGCCGGCAACCCCCTCTAGGGTACGGGTCGGCGGCCGTGACGTCATGTGACGCACGCGGCTGTGGTACGCCGTCCCCTCTACCACCCGCGCTAACACTCACACGCACGCACACCCACCGGAGATCCCCCTCCAACACCCTTCACCGACAACCCGGACGGAGGGGACCCCCCCCAAATGGACGGCCAAGACTTGGCGCCTGTACACAACACGCACACAAACGCGCGCGCGCCCGCGCTAAAAACACACTCACACACACACGCATATTATACCCACACACATACACCACACTAGGATGGTGGCAGGTGCACACGGCGGCGGCAACGGGTACAAAGGGTCCGGACTCGCCTGAACCCCTCCGATGACGATGACGACCTTAAACGCCCACGCCCCTCCGACCAGTGTCGGAAAGTCGGCGGCGATTTTCGGGGCGCGCACACATAACCGGTTTTCAGGTCCGCTGGTTCGGCATACAGTGACGTGCCCGATGAGGGGGCAAACATTTTCCCCGGGGTCATACTTGCGGCACACGGACGCGGTAATAGGGGGTGATCGCCACGGCCGACTAAAAAATATGCTGGGTAACCGTGTTCTGCGTCGTTACTTATGTCTTTAATGCGTACATGACGACGATGATAATAATAATATTGCACAGGTACCTATAATATTGTGCTATACGGTGTGTATAGGTGACTGACCGATATTATATATGCTACAGGTAAACGGTATCGTATCTTATACTTATCGATTCGCGGACAGTAATGAATTAGCAAGATAAGGATGTGCTGAACGTATTTATGAAACATCGCAGAACGACTTGTACACTGTGTACGGTGACGCGATAGTTAACCACGACCATAGGTGGTGTGATCGCAGATCGACTATGCAGCGTAGAAAGTATAGCGAGCCTGAGCGCTTAAGTGTTATGAATAGGGTCCGGCCGTCCCGTGATGTTAAAATGAAAGGACCCATAAAACGTTTGGCGTGTAATGCAACAATAATACAATGGAAAGTGAAATTTTTGAAGACAATCATTGCACGCTACGAGGCTTAAAATAAAAAAATAATTCCGCGAAATCAAACGAAAAGCCACCATGTAGAGATTTCATCAAAAATGTTATTATTATTTATGTCCGTGTAATTTACATTTGAACATAATATTTCATTTAGCTGTTTAAAACGTCTCGACTTCGAAAGTTATCTCTCGATAATAATATACAAAATATTGTAATGATTCGATCCTCATAGGCGTTTCTGAGTCATATGGGTATCCATGAGACTGACTCTTTTCTAGCGCTATCCTAGATGAATATTAATATTCCGAGCTTATTTATTATTTAAGTGAGTGGTGATGAGGTTAAGTTAACACAAAAATGTTCATAATTCCAATTTTGTTTTGCTCCTTGGAGTGTTTATAAATTACATTTAAGGTTTTTATACCTCAAAACATTTTTTTAAGTAAAATTTATTTTCTTTTTCCTCGTGATTCGAATCATCAAGACTCGTATATAATATTATGATTCATTACTATCAATGTGTTGAAAACTTATAGTTTGTTGTTCGAGACTACTGCAACTTACAAAGCGACGATTACTCAGTTTTATTTCGTGGCACACTGGTACATAGAACTAAAATCTTGTTAAAGCGTGTTACCAAAGTGTAATGAGTTATGACCTTATGTGTAATGAATCCATTGCTGAAATTATTCTACTGCAATAAAATGTAATATATTGTTATTATTATTGTATAATACAAAGTTTCTTTTTTTTTTTTTTTTATTAGAATAATAATCCGCGGCTGCTGTGGCCATTGGATGAAATCGTGCTTTACATAAAGTATATAAATTATTTGAGATAAAAGTTAAAACGAATACAATGAAACCTCTCTTATTAGACATCTCCAAATAGCAGATATTTTTTTGGAAACTGGAACATTTTCACTGTTTATCTATAGAAAAAACCTCAAAATAAATAATGAACACTTTTATGACTAGACTTTGATAATTTTTACCGTAATTTTATTACAATGTACATTTATCATTTTTATACATTATTATACCTATATTATGATAGCTTATCTTATCCGTCGTAAAAAATAACCACCTCATCCGGTAACTGAATTTGTTTTAAATAATATTACATATAAGTATATTCATACATACAAATAATAAAAATAAGCATACGTGTATCATGTTTTTGATATATTTTTATGTATTTTATTTTTTTTATATCTACCTCTCAATCACCTCTAAATAGCAGACACAATTTTGACGATCGAGTGTGTCCGATATTTCATTGTGTATATAAATACGGTTAAATTAATATAAAACATAGATATATTGTTGTACTGTGATGGTTTGTTGGTGCTCATTGCACTAGGTTAATGAAACGTATTACCTATAGAATTGGTTCAGCTTGATGATATTGATTGGATCAGTAATTCGATACATAATATTACTAACTAAAAGGACGTGATACTCGCATATTTTGTCACTGTTAAATAGTCAGATATGTGTTCAACGGAATTAAGTTGATATCGATAGTTTAAGATTTAAACTTTAAATATTAAAATTAATTTACTTATTATCAAATTTAAATTTAAAGATATTATCTAGGAGTTAGACTTTCATTAATGGATACATTTTAAATCGAGTTATGAGCATTTTACCATGGTAATTTTATAAAGTTAAGATTTACTTTAAAGCTAATTCAGTCATTCAAACTGAAATCTAATTAATTGTAAAAAAAAAAATTTGAAAGTCGATACTTACTCCGTTGTATAGTGAGTTTCGATGGTACTTTGTTATCGAGAATACTTAAGGTTACTGTAATTTGTGTGTGAAATTTTAATTCTAAGTTAAATTTATGAAGTAACTTGAATTACATTTTTAGGCCTAAGCTATTAAAATTAAAAAGTTTTGTACATTTTTAACAACTAAATAATTTGCGTATTTTGAAAAATGATGTCAAAATTGAACTTAAAATACTAAAATACTCATAAACTTTATATATGTCTTTACGATTAACTTTTTGATTTAATTTCCAGTAAATAACATTATATGAGTCTTGTTTTAAATTTTTAAACCTAAGATATTGAAATTAAAATTGTATGTTTCATAAATTGATTATGAACACACACAAAAAAAATCATTTATACCCATTGTAACCCATTTAACACTTAAATTTTATTTCTTATTTAAAAGCTTATTTTAATATTGAGTTTACTTTCGTAGAGTCGAGTTACTCTTTACGTCAGGCATGTCAAACATGCGGTCCTCAGCTCATTTTTTTTTTAGCCCACGGCTACCAATATTAATGGATAAAAAAAAAAAGTAATAATAAAATATAAAATGTCGTGTCACAACTATCTTAGGTTCTTAGAGAATGGTTTATGTGGTATACATTATTATATTGTCTAAATTTCTGATAAGCTAACGTTTTTTAATTTAGTTGTATCTGATGTGTTCGTAAACGTAAATAATAAAATAGAAAAATTTACATAAAATATTTATTTTTTTTGTTAAATTTTTATGTGAAACCCTCATAGTAAACTATTCAATATATTTGGCCTACTTGATACTTTGAGTTTGACATTTCTGCTCTACGTATTTCTTAATTTCACTGCTATATATTTGAGAATTATCTTGGTTTAATGTTTATTTGTTGTATTAATATACAAAATAAAATAAATTAAAATTATGCATTTACAAGCATGGAGTAAAATGAATAGGTTTTATTTGAATGCTTACAAGTATATCATTAGTAGGCATTTTACTATAAAATATTTTCTAAAGGGGACTCACGTATAAAGTCGGTGCACCTCCCGGTGTTTTAACGAAATAATGCCATTAAAATATCAAATGCAGAGTTGAAAACATTATTTCTCAAAAATGATTTATCAAATAATCATTTAAATTAAATTTCAAATTATTCGATTTAATTTCTAACGATAAACATTTAATAGAAAGTTGATTTTCAATTATTATTTTCATTATTTGATTACAGATATTATATTGTATAAACAGTAAGTAATTGTTTCTTTTCTTTTTTTTATTTGAATAAAAACAATAATACGATTATCAAACAGTTCTATCTCTGTATCTGAAATAATAATTTGTTTCCAATTGTAACGTTTAGCTTTTATATATTATACTTTTTTTTTTTTTTTTAAATATTTATGTAGGTAACAATTTAACATAATAATATATTATTATTTACCTAATATCGTTGTATTACTTTTAGTAAACCAAACATATATATATATATATATAAACTACAAGCTTTCGAACAAGATAACATAAATATTTTAATTTTATTTATATAGATTTATAAGCTTTTATGTTCTTACCTTTGTGAGATGTCTCTGTTTTTATACAATATATAAGATATTTAATGCAAAGTCAACTAAAGGATTGGATTTGGTATTTAACGTATCTGTTTGAAAAAAAAAAACAAAAATTTTGCCGATGACACTAATAATTGTATACCTACTGATTATTTTTAACTATCATCTTATTGCTATCAGTAAATTAGTTGTTCATTGACCCACGTCGTTGATTCAAATACTATTAAGAAATACACATAAAATTGCTCGAAAATAACTTATCCTATACTATATTTGTCAATTTGATAAATGGCAAGCAATATTATAAAGATTAAAACACTAAGGTTTAAAAATATGCGGATAAGAAGAATATTGAATTATAAATAATTTATTTTATAGTTTTATTCATCGATTTGGTAAATAGAAGCAATAAGATAAGCGTTCTGGGACTAACACATTCATTACAAATATTTTAGGTACTTAGATTTTTTTGAATAAACGGCCGAACATATAATATATTTTAAAAAAATAGTCTCAACCTAATCATGTCATAAAGTGTCGCCATCGGGTGGCTGCTTTTATCACGTTTATGTCAAGTTATATTATATATTTCCGCATGCGTACTTATTGTAATAATTTATTTACAGAGTGTACGCTTTAAAATAAAAAGTAAAAAAAAAAAAAATAGTCAATACAATGATTTGTCATTACTTAGACGTTTCTAACACTTTCTAAATATACATTTCTTAAAGCTAGGTTTTAATGCGATTTGTGTAAAACAATTATCTTTTTCTACCTATTTAAAAACAATTATTAAAATTTGACTTTTTTATGAGGTGTGAGATTTTTTCCTTTAAATCAAATTTTTGTACTAAAAACACTTTTAATAATTATATCTTAGTATTGCTTAATAATTATTTTGCAATGTTATTAAGTAAGTTTAATTTTGTAATATATAATATGATTAGAATTGAATTAGTTAGGTAGTTACCTTAAAAACTGACCAATTACTATTAAACATCCTTTTACTTCCTAGAATTTATGAGATAAAAAAACGATATTATGTACATAATTCTATATGGATACATTTTAGCTAGTGTTTTAATTTCTAAAAAATTTTCGATGACTAAATTATTACAAAACTTAATATTTATTATTATCAGACATTAAGCAATATGCTACGAAGTCTCATTTTTCGACAATGGAAAAAATTATTTTAGTTATAATTTGTTAAATCCTCAAATTAAAAAAAAAAAAGTTTAGCAATTTTTCCGTTTATAAATGTTATAAATTTATTATTTAATTTAGGAATAAGCAAGCTTGTGAACTATAATTATATTTTTACTAAAAAAGACATTAATACAATAGGTACCTAATACGTACAAAAAATAAAAATAAGATATATGGATAAAACGGCTTCATTGAAGTTTCTATTATTGACACTAAATATTATAATATTATATTTTAAATTATAACGTAACATCTAACCAACATAATAGTTTAATACCATATAACATAACTGTTTTATAATAAATCATAATAAGTTATGAAATAAATAAAAAAAGGTTTAAATAAAAGTGAGAATAATTTTTTTAATTTATATTTTATTTTATTTTTAATTCTATATTTTTAAACAAATAATAAAAGAACGAATCCTTGTAACGTGCTCCCGTATAGTTAATACGGGAGCACGTAATAACTACTAACCAGTTATTATAGGAGCCACTTATAATATATAAATAATATATAATGTATATATGCATTTTTTATGTCTTGAAACCACTTTATAATGTTAATGTCTTAAGATTTTATACGTGAAAAACTATACATATACTGTCACGCATACTTATGAATATAAATATAATAATGTTATTGTACATGGTTCACAACACATTTTGCAACTACGAGTATATACAAATAGAATCAATTTGGGCAAAGTTGCTTATTTCTAAATTTTATTTGATACATAATAAAACAAATTTCCTTATATTTAAAAATTATTATGAAGTTAGTTTTATGAATATAGTGTTATGAATAATGTTAGAATTTTGATTTATAATGCGTTATATTTTATTGAATATTTCTGCTTTCAATTAATATTTTTTTTAAAGTAATTTTGAAACACATTTATTACTTTCTGAAATAAGTATCTACATAATTATTTATTTAAATTATTTTTCCAATAAATATTTTTAGTGTTTTAAGATTACATTTTTAAGTTGTATCTCTACGATTCATCTTGTAATTTTTTTTTATATTTGTGTTGTGTTTATGTTCATCAATGTTTACCACACATGCCTAGTCATTTATTTATTATACATTCATTCTTATTAACTATTGATTATATCAAATTATTCTAATATTATTGAATAAAACGAATTAACTCAGTAAAATGTTTTTGCGTTTTAATAAATAATATTAATTGTGTTTTGCCGATATTGTATATGTACCTACTACCTACTATAAGAAATGTACAATGGTGGTTACAAAACGGTAAATTTCACTCAAAAAAACTCAACGGGATATTCAACGATATAAACCACGAGAGTTTGTTTCTTGCTTACAATCAAAATTTGGTTCTGCGTGCGTTTAAAGAGTTTTTTTTTGACATGGAACGAAATGGAAACCTGCGTAATTTCGTAGAATTGAACGTGACAAAGGTGGCCCGGGGATTCTTCTGCGTAGGATAGAATAAGAGAAAAAATATACCGCCCCCTTCGGAGTCAAGACGTGGGTACGAACCGCACAGGTCTATTTGTGTGTACGTATATTGTATATAATAGTATGTGTATGTGTGTATTTTTTCATCACATATAGTTTTACCCTAGGGTTTTTTCTCTATATGCAGACCCCTCGTTATTATAACAAATCGCGTCGATACTTATTTTTTCTCTTCTTACCAGTGGACGTATAAATATATGTTGTCAATACAGCCGAGCAGGCATAAAGGCGGCGGAACCACTCGGTCAATCAGCTAATTCAATATTTCCAAATTAATTTCGTTTTAATGGCTCTCACGTACTATTAAACCATTATAAAATAAGTAAATGATAGTCGAAATAAACGCATAAACGAAAGATAAACCACAATATTGTCTGATACTATTTTAATACTTTATTTGAAAAAAAACATCAAAAAATAAATGTAATCTATAGAGATTTTTAAGATGAAAATGTTTTTATACTTGTAGTAATATCTTTATATGTGATACGATTTTATAATGTTTTTTAAACTATAATATTATGTTGGTCAATTGATTATGTTTTATTTTATGATTTGAAATGCTTGAACCTGAATACCTATCATTATAAACATGACATAAAAATATGTCACGTGTAACATTTATGATTTATATAAATCAAAAAACGAGTTTATATGACTTTCTGAAGTTTTATTTTTATTTTTGTACTAATCATGACGTAGTTCAACGCATATAATACAGCGTTTTAAAAATATAAATTCCAATATTTGTGAATGGAAACTATTGATTGTCGAAGGGTTATAAACTATGTAAATCCATTCGTATACAGAATAGATACACTATTCTATGTTGTATCTATTTGTTGTTAATAATATATAGTATTTTATATTATATAGTGTACTGTGGTAAATTCAAGTCAATCCCGTTTGTCGTTTATATTGTCAGCGATATTAGCATATTTGTATCGCAAAATGGGTGTTTAGCCGATAGAAAAAAAAAGCCAATGACAGAAAATCAATAGGTCAAATCCTCCTTTCCTGATGTACAAAAAGACGGACTTGCAGTAGAGCGCGCAGGAGATTAGATTATCCTGGACGCCGGCAATTAGCCATTTAAATCTGAAACATATACATAACAATAATAATAATAATAATATGGTTATACGTATGGTCGACAGTTATACACACCCCTTCTCTAGCCGTAACACACGTTGAGCGCCGATAGTATGTCTTGTCCCGGTACGTTTGTTTAAATATTCAGTTGTCGCATACGGTCGGATGTTTTATATCTACTGCATTAAGATCGTGCCGCTAGGTTATGTTTCGTATCGTAAAGGATTCAGACTTCCTCACCAGCCTATAATAATAATTTAGACAACGTAGTCGCGCCGGAGCATGCGATATCGCTCCATATTCTTAATATAATACACAATAATATCCAATACAATTCAGAAGTTCGGTTGTACATCACGAACGCGCGTACGACTTGCACGTGATTTTTGAGTATATTTCGCTAATCTCGACCAACCGACCGCACTCCGATGTATTGCCTCTCACTACAGACCAAACATTTCCAAAGATATATACCGATACTCTAAATTATAGAGTCTAGACGTTTGTTTTCATATGTCAGTAAATTTTTTATATATATGCATGTGTGTATTTGGTTTATATATAACGCAGTATCGAATATATCAGTGTGAGTTTTTTAACATTGTATTTATATAAATAATTATTATCGATTATTAAACCGATATTTTGGCTTAATCATGAACATTAGTAATAATTAACATTACATTTTTTATTTTTACACGCTAACATTTTTAATGACATAGATTTTAATATCATACTTATACTACATTGTTTACTAATATTTTGTAACGCTTAAAAGGATCTTTTACAACAAAAAGTAAACACAATCTTAAGCTATTAACCTATACAAACAGTAATATATAATATTGATTATAATTACACATTAAACATTTACATTATTAAATATTGAATGTAATGATGTTTTCGGTTAAGGATATTTTAAATGATTTTTTTTATTTAAAATAAAGGAGATTATTATAAAATGTATTGTTATTGACTAGTACTAATATAAAATGAATTTGTTTTTTTGTCAATAAATTCCTTTGTAAATGAGTAGAATATTTATTTAACTATGTTTTTTGTAAAATTCCATGTTATTTTTTCTAAAACTATAGTTGTCATACTACTCGTTTATAAAATGTTGTAAATATTTGAACACTTTATTGTAATCTACATTTGTGTTGTATTATTTTACTTGTAGTTGGTAGCGCATGATCGCATCATGGAATACTGAATCGGTCATCGTGCGTATTATTTATTGTAAGTACGTAAATGGATGATAACAGAAAAAGGAAACGAGAGTTTTTCGAAGTTAATGTTCGTGCTGTAACGGACACTTTAGATCTATCTATTCAACCATTTATGGCGATAAAACGCCGTTCATTATGCCGAACGCAAGGTCCTTGGGCGTTTTGGTCGATACCATGGAATTATATGAACTTGCCGTACAACATAACCACTTATAAACAATTGGTGGTGTATGGATCTTCGAAAGCATGGCCGTCATTTCTAGTACATAATGCCGGTGAAATAGTCGTCAGACCTCGACAGTCTAGGGGACATAAATCACTTTGGAGACGGTCCAAAAAGTTCGTAAGAAACTGCGTTGTCAGTGTCAGATGCCAAGTTTGTTTCTGCCTATGAATTTGTGATATTTATTTTTTCAAATTCTTAGTTTTAATGTTCCGTTTCTAATGTGTGCTTACGTTAGACGACTTGTGCCCTATGCATAAGCTATCTGCTGCTCGCTTTATTGGTTGGTTAAATGACGAGAATATGCGCGGTCGCTGAGTCGTTTTTGCTGCGTCCAAACACGCGTCTAGTTCAGTCGCGGTCTTGTAAATGATAGCTTAATCCATCATGAGTACAGTGGGTTAAAAATGTTTGTCATTTAGCTATTAATTTTTATTGTTTTAACTATTTTTTAATACTTATTTTGGAAATAATTGTGTACAATAAAACTTGAGTTCAAATAAATACACATGTCTTGTAATTAATTTTTTTGGTTAATACATAGATACAAAGTTTTTGCAGAGCGAAAGAGATACCAAAAATGTTATCTGTATTAATAAATATGGAATTATTGTGGTGAATATGTTTAAAATATAAAATATAATAATAACTATTATTATTATTACTGTAATGATTAAAATGATTATAATTTATCATATTAATATAATTTGGGCAAGGGTAGACTAGTCAGGGAGGCAAAGAGACAATCGCCTCCCGGGCTCTCGATAGTGCCATATTAATAAAAATTATATAATATATTTGTGTATAAAATGTAATATTAAAATAAAATAGTAAAATAACATTCATTTGAAAATGAATGAAAATGAATTGAGCACTATCAACTAAAAATATTTATTAATTAAAATATAATAATAATAGGTCCAGTTAATTAAACTTTTAGGTCCCTCGATACCCAGTCTGCCCCTGAATTTAAGTTAGACCTCTAAAAAATAACATAATGGTACCTATTGGTTCTAGAATATTTTTCTTTTACGTATTTTAGAGCATAATAGCTATTAAAGAAATAAAAAATATATTATATTTTATAAATTAAATTTTTTTTATCTTAAAAGTTTATATTAGTAAAAAAAAAAAAAATTAGGTAAAATGTATAAAAACGAAATTTTATGGATAACCAATATTGAAATGAAAAGTAGTGTTCATTCTAATATCGATCTTTGAGCCAATCGTAGTAAAAATGAGTGGTTATTTAGACAAACGGTAATGTGGACCATATATATTTTAAATAAAATAATATTTAATTCTTTAAATTTCTAGTTAAATTTATATAAGAAATACTCACAAGGCTTAAGTGAAAATAAAAAAATTATGAAACTACAATACGTTTAATTTAGAACTAATAAGCATGTAAATTACTGACTGAATATTGACAATTAGTTTTGATCATAAAAATTATTTTAAGATGAGAATATTACAATGTTTAATTATTATTCGTTATTGCTTATATTATATGCTATCACATGTTTGACCGGCATGACATAAGTGAATTACGCAATGAAATACTACTTTTTACACATCTGCATTCTGCATATTTTAAATTAACTCAAAAATTCTTATTCCACATGTCATTATATTCATTATATATCTGTATTCATTTGTTTTTGCTGTATAATGTACAATGTTGTGTTTTGTACACTTGTGTGTGGCAAACATTTACATATATATTTGATAATGATAGCTTCGACGTAATATGTGGCTCTTAAAAAATGTGGAATTCGTAAAATATTAGAGTTATTATTACTATAATTTAACATTTTTTCATATAGATATTTTTAATAACATTAGTTTCATCGTATTTGTATATGCTTCCTCCCAAGAGTTTGAAATATCGATGTAGATCAGATTATGGCGAATTCCTTTAATGATGTGTTTGGCGTTTCTATGAATAATATCATTATTTGTCATAACTCATAAGTAATGTTATACCATCATACCATGTATTAGTGTATATTATACGTAATCATATACAATTTGTAAGTATCTATTATTAAGTATGTTAAAATGTTGTTTTTAGGTTTATTATTAAACGAATTATATTATTGATGTTGTTAAATTGAGTTTTTTTTCTGATAAAAATGTATGTCATCTTTTAATTTTAACAGAATATTTTATAGTAGTATTAACTTAGTTAACGTCATATTGTAACTTCCGTTTTGAATATTAGCTATCAACGATATACGATTGAAAATCAAGTATCAAGTATGAAATTATATCGAAGCGATTTAAATATTTGATTACATTATTATTATATTGAATATTATAATAGTATTTGTATAGTTTAATAGATGCTGTATATTCAATATTAGCTCAAATAATATTTACTTTTTTTTTAAAGCTATTTTAACTACTTTAAGTTTGGTGTAATATACAAAATATGAAAATTTGACTAGTTAAGTATAATTATTTAGGTAGTATAGCCTTAACTATTAGAGCAGTATACTTTTCAGTATTCGTTTTATAATTTATAAGTATTGAGTAATATTTTATCGTAGTATTTATGTAATATTTTACACCTGGAAAGAAATAATATTTTAGTAATCAAACTTTCTATAATTATTTACTTTAATTGTAAAAAAAAAATAAAATATTTATTGCAAATATATGTGTGTCTGAAGGCTTTGTATAAAAATATAATTATGATTTATAAACTTAAATTTGTGAAATTAATTGAAATAAAAATCAGTTATTGTCATGTTTCGCCATCTCGTGGCTTAATAATGAAGTATTATAAAGAAATAGGTACACGATACTTGGATAGATGGTTCAAATAAATATACGTCTTGTTAAAATAATAAATAAAAAAGTAATAATCACATTTATCTGTTAGCAGTTGGTAAATTATAGTTATTTAATAAAAAAAAAATCATAAATAATGAAAACTAAAATATTAGTAACATTTTTTTTATAACGAAAATCATAAAATGAAAACAAACATTTTAGGCTGAAAAAGTTTAATGATAAACGAATGGGTAAACTTCAAATAGAAAAGAGAATTAAAACTTTAAAGCACGGTTATATAACTTTACTTTAAACTAAAATAATAAATTAATGGAAAAATTGTAATTGACAAAAGCATTATTTCCTTTATTCGGATTTTTGGATCAAGTTATAAATACAAATGTATTGTTTTCTATGTCTTTAATGCAAAAAATTAGATATCTATTCGATTCAACCAAAGAGATTATAAAGAAATTTGGGAAAATTTCAGATTAGTGACGAACACTAATGTATTTTTGCTTGACTTGATTCAAGATGAAGTGATGTTTTATAAATAAATTGAAAACAGTTATTAGTCTGCAATTAAAAGATATGAGAGAGTGAAGTTTGATTCATTTTTGGATATTATGATATTTTATTAGTATGAAATTTAATATACATCGCAGTTTTTAAAACTTTAAAATTTTGAATGGTATAATAACAAATCATACCTCGTTTAATATTATAAAACATTGAAACAATTATGTATTATTTGTATGCCAGACTGGGGATAAAGGTTTAATTTTAATATTTGAATATAATTTTAAAATTTCTGAAACAAATTAAATTGTGTATATTCTATATAATACGAGTGTCTATAATTAAAAAAATAATATATTATATTATATTTTAATATAAAAATAACTTTTTAAGTTTATTTTTGGATTTTTAGTCAAAATATAAATGTAATACTTTTACGTGAATATATGAGATTTTCAGACAGCAATCAAAAGAAATTAAAAAATATCGAAATGCATGAATACATTTCTTAAAATTATTATTCATAAATAATGTTTTGATAGAATTCGAATAATTTATAGAATGAGTATTTTGTTTTTCTATCAGTATTACTTATTAGATTAAGACTTCAAATAAATTGTTTAATAATAAATATTAGCCTATGATAGCTTAAAATTTTAGACAATTTTACTGTGAACAATTTCACAATTATATTGTGATACAATATTTTCTTTGAGTTTTTTATACATGCTTGCCAATCTTAAAGAAATTTATAGTACTTGATTCTTGTCCGGAACTGAATACATCTTCTTTGGGTGAGATAGTATTAATATTTAGATATGTTCGAACGTGTTAGTAGGTGGATAAGTATTAGTGATGTTAAAAATCACAAACAATTTAATAACTGAATAATCCGAATAATTCAAATTTTCACATATATAATGATTATAAAGGAAAGTTTTAAAAATATTTTGACGGTTGATGGAGTAGGCAGAAGTTCATGATATTATATTTCATATCATAGAATATAGATAATGTCTTTTTAATAAGTAAACAACAAGTTTAAAATATCCGGATTATTCGGATTATTCCAAATAGTATTGGAATCCGGATATTAGTGACATCACTAATAAGTATTTAATTTTAATTTTTAATACTTAGGTTTAAACATTTAATATAAGCTTTCTCGTGAGCTGTTCTTTCTATAATTAAAAAACCAAGTTTAACCATAAATATACATTATTATATTAATATTTTATAAGTTTATGAAGTTCATATTTTGTTAGAATTGGGTGAATAGGTATTAATAAATAAAATAACAATTTTCTATTTTTTCGTATTATCAAAAAATATTTTCTGTAATACTTGAAAAATACCAATATTTCTAAAACTATTAATTCCTATCCATTCTGAATAATTTGTAATTTTAAGCTATTTAAACGCATTTGAAATTTTTGAATTTTTTTTCGATTTTTATATTGTGTTAATCAAATGACGCCTAAAACGCACACATAGGCCACACAATATGTTAATGCTGTATCTTAGGTCGGATTTCATTTCAATTTCAGGGTCCCCAGCAATTTTCGGTTTGAAAAATTCAGGGATACCGATAAATAACTGATCTCAGGAATTTTCATAAATATTATCTACTATTGTATAGTTAAATGATATTATAATTTTGTTCACTATTCTACATTATATTATTTTATATAAGGCCATAAAGGATTAGTGCAATATATTGACTATAATATTATGGTTATCAATTTACTTAACGAAACTCGATTGCATTCATTAATGTCAGTTATTACTAAATGTTTTTACATAGACTACATGTTTCCTCTTAAATTACTAATTCATAACAATATTATAATATTTTAGGTGATATAATTGTTTGAAATATAGATCTGACTTTTTTTTGTGAATTAATTCATTATACACTTCATAAAAAGCTGAAAAACATAATGGATGGAGTTCGTTGTAGTTTTAGAGTGATCAAGATATTAAAATAAATATTAGATTACATACATTAGATACATAGATTAATCATACAGTTATATTATTTAAAAAATACTATAAAAAATATTTAATTTTTAAGCTTTATTAAAATATTTGTTTAAATTTGCAAACTTTTAGTGAAATTACTAAACTGTCTTATTAGTTAATGTAAATCACAAACGGTTTGTTGTTTTATTTTTTTTAAATTTTAATTAAATACTAATTTGTATTATATTTTATAAGAATCATTTAAAAATGTATAAAAGTTTATTATTTTGTCATATTAAGTCTGACTGGCAGAGCATATTTTTTTCTTTTATTATTATTTTTTTTTTTTTAATCCTCGTTTGGCTGAAAATCTAATTTAAGGATTATCCTGGCTCAGCACGATAAATACTTTTAATTACCCTCCGTTCGGTTCGATAGCTTTGACGTGATATCATTGCATTTTTATATATATAGAAAAAATCTTCTGATGTTCTATTTAAAATAAAATATGAAAAATAGCAGGACAATGATACTTTTTTTGCTCCATTGGTCGTATTATTGCAGTGTTTATTAAAAAAAAAGTCATAAAATAAATAATATAGTTTAGGGTGCTTTGTGACAATATAATAAAACAATTAAAATGTTGTACATTGTATATTGTACATTGTCATTAAACCGTTCAAAATATTTGCAGTCCATAACGCAATGAATTAAAAAAATTAAAATTGAATTAATATGGTAATGACTAAAAAATAATGAAAAATAAATATTTTATTATGTTATTACAAGAAAATCATACCAAATGTGATGAATAAATTAATCATAAACATAAAAGAACTAAATTATGGTTAAAAATAAAATAATATAAAAACTAATTATTGTGATTTAATTAAATAAAGGATTAAAAATTATTAGTAACTTAACAACATATGGTTACTTTTTAGTAATGTAATTAAGTTTGTGCGAATAAATATAAAATATTTAATAAGTAAATATGTTGTAAAATGTAGACGATCTATAATCACATAATAATAATGAAATAAATAATAAAGCCAGGTTCACAGCTACGTCGTCTATCGCTTTATATCATATTCTGATTGACCATTGTAATAATGATATCATTCATAACAATAATCTACCGTGAGTTAGACAGAATTTAACTTTTAGACATGACAAGTTGTTAATCCTTGTTTAATGTTTACTTAGTTACTTATATTGGTATATACCTAATATACCTAAATAATAGTATTTTATTATATTATTATAGCATAACTATAACGTTTGTTCAGTTATTCGAATTTTTTTCATAACAGATATTTGCTACTTTTAGAAAATTGATAATGTTTAATTTATTAGTGATCGGTAAAAAAAAAAAAAAATATTTAGTTAAAGATAAATTAACTATAGAAAATAGTTGACAGTGTTGACACCAACAAGTTATAATATTAATGTTGGAAGTTTTTAAGTAAGGTTTATCTACTGTTACATTGCACATGACGATTAGTGTCCGTTAAAAGCGTATAACAAGTATTAAAAATAATTTTCAGTGAACAGATTTTCATTAACCCGATGAAAATTATTGATGACGTTTTGAAAAAATTCGAATGCTTTTGACTGTATTTAGGAAAACGATACTTTGTGCCACAGCTGCTTTGGTGGAATATCACACTTAACATGAATAAATAGATGCGATTTTCATGACTGGAAATTTAATATAATATTGTCAGAACAGATAATACATTTTATTTATTTATAACATATTTTTGAAGTTCATAACTTTTATACAATGAATTTATTTTAACAGACTTGAATCCTTTCAAAATATGTTATTTACTATTTCACTTGTAATAAATGTATTGGAACTGAATGTTGTGATGTGATATAACAATAATTATTATTGCTGTTACGTGTTAAAACGTATGTTATTTTATTTTGATTAATTATTATTAATTATTATTAGATTACGGTGATTATGATAGTGAAATTAAATCGCAAACTTTTTTTATTTATATATATATATGTAGCTCAAATAGAAAAAAAGATAAACACAACATGGGTTTGAATAATTTTTTTTGGTATATTTTTAATCATTTTATTATTAAATTCTATGTACAACAAAAATCGTATGTATATTTTAATTATATTTATATAATATATATATACCGTGTGTTCACCATTTTAGGGAATATTGAATTTCTTGGCTAAATTAAATTGGAATATATCGATTTTTTTTATAAGCTAGTGGTATATAAATACACATTTGTAGACAATTTTCAACATTTTTATCATTTAGGTATACGTAATAAAAGTATTTATTTTTTTTTAAATCAACACCTATTTTGAATTCTATATTTGGATAGGCTTAATTTTTTTAAGTAATTTTGATATATAGTTTTAAATTAAAAGTTGACTAAATAAAAACCATTTCCTTTTTAATAAATAAATACATTTTTACGATGCATTTAAGTGCATAAAATCATTTATACTTATTTATTATTGGTTAATTTTTGAATATTTTTACGTATTTTTTTTTTTATACGTATTATTAATGATTTTATGCACTTAAATGCATCGTAAAAATGTATTTATTTATTTAGATGGGAATGGATTTTATTCAGTCAACTTTTAATTTAGAACCATAGTTAATACTTAATACATCAAAATTACTTAAGAAAATGATGAACACACGGTATATATACATATAATACATATACGCATAACATAATAAACTCTGCAGGAAGACAAAGACATCGATTTTTGAAATTACACATCGATTAAAAAAATTAAAGTTAAAAGTGTAAAACTATACTTGTTAAATTAGTGGAAGATAAAATTAACTGGAGCGGAATAATCTTTAAGTAGTAAGTATCGTGAATATCAATGTACAAGATAGAGACGCGTATTTATAAACAAATCCGATTTTTGTCGTTATATTTTTTATTAAAAATTTAATTCTTTTTCATATTATTCTTGAATGATAAATAAACCATATTGGACGTCGAGGGTTTAGGACTCATGTATTTGGGGGTTTTATATATTAAAGATTTATCCGTATTAGCAACATTTTTTAATAAAATAAATATAATAATTTAAATAAATTTAAACCTTAGAAAATAATTTCTAGTTACATTATGGTTATATTGATGAATGACATTTAATGGGAATATTTGAACAGTTGTAGCTATAAAACAGTTATGAATGTATAAACAGTTATGATGATTGAGCACGGTGTACGTCATATTATAATTATAACTATATATTAGGCTGAACCATAGATTTATACAAAAACGAATAAATCTGGTTTTCAGGTAGAATTTGTAGAAATTGTAAGACAAAAATTATACCTCTCAATTCTAATAAAACTTAAATATTTTATAAAATAAGAAGATTTATGTACAATAATCAGTTTGTCGATTTAAGGTGACGGTTATTGAAAGAGAATTAGGAAGAAGAAAAATGTATTTAATCAGTCTTTAACATATGAGAGTAGTTCTGTACGGTAGTCAGGTCAGCCAATGCGTATCAAATCTAACCGTCAACCCGAAAGTGAATTGAACATATTAAAGTAGTTCGAAATGAAATGGCTCAACTATATAACGTTATAGAGTTCAATTATATGTATAGCGGGGTAATCACGATCTTGATCGCAAGGCGGCAGCGCTAGTGCCGGTGGCCGTCGAAATGTCACCTCGTTTCATAATTTGTCAATCTGAGATAGTATCGAGATTCAGTACTAAATAACGTAGTTTATAATGTGTATGACGGTTAATGACATTTCGATAAATATAACCAGACTAAGAGTAAAGATTTTAAACTAATCTATATTTAATATCGTGAAATAGTCGCTGATTTTATTATTTTTATTAAAAAAGTAATTGATACAATAAAACATTATAATAATTAGTTAAAAATTAATTTTTTAAATCGTTTATTATAAAAATTTCAAAGTTAGAAAATATATACTTTACACAAATAAAAATTTCAAGTTTTAAACTTTGAAGCACATTTTACCCCTTGAAAATCTTTTTAAATACAACTAAAAACAATGCAGGTAAATAACTACAGTTTTTTCCAATAAAATAGAATACTGAATGAACGACGACTAAACTCAGCATGACTAATAGTAATTGATGCTAAATAGTAGCTACAATAATAAAAACGACTTGTAGGTTAAATTCAGTACATTTAATGTTTAGGAATTCCATATATTTTGTCGAAACTATTTTATTTTTTTATTTTTTATTTTTTATTTATTCATTTAAACATTTTAAACTAATTTACCATTTTTACATGGAAATTTCGATAAATCAAATATTATCTGCAGTAACATAATATAGTCGTTACTCATTATAAACAAAAATAATATTGATGTATAATATACGAATTTTTTCCGTATTATAAATATTACTTATTCACTGATAACATATTTTAATCTATCTATTTATAAAATACTATTCCAAATCTCTGTAAGATACTAAGAATACGATCCTGCGATAATTGTTACATCTTACATCTAAATGGTATATCCAAGCGCTTTGTTAGATTATAATCAATTGTGTTATGAAATGTATTATAAAATGTTTATAATATAAATAATATAATATTATAATATCGTGGAATACTAAAAAAGTATCATAGTAGTGCTATGAAAATATTGATATCGTACGTAGATTAAAATATGCATGAAGGTGTACGTACAACGTACAAAATAGAACAAAATCTCTCTTTTTCAACAAAAAACAAAATAATATATTATTAGTACATTTTTATAATCATTTCAATTACTTTATAAAGTTGAATAAACTAGTTTTTTTTGTAATGAGTTATTTCAAATGTATCCTATTCAAATGTCCTTTCTATTCCTCTTTTTTTATGTGTTTTTACATTATTTGAGCGGTTAAAGCTTATTCAGTCTTTTTAATACAAAAAAAAAAAAAAATATATGCGAAATTGTATATATTATGTTTGTTAGTTCTATAACGATTTGTCGGTTCAAAGCATTCACAATACCGTAAATAATTGTATTAATTTACTACTCATTATTCATCATGCTATTTCAAAGTTTGAAGAACAAGGATTTGATTTATTACATATTTTATCACAGCAAGTTTCTGAAGATTTAAATATATATTTTATCAAATATTTGAAAGGCGATTCTGCTTGAAACTTAATTGAAATTTAATTTTCCTTACAAATCATCAAATCTGTATTTCTAACACAATGGGAACTATGGGCACATTATGATAATTCTTGATAAAAAAAAAAAAAAAATTATAATTAAATAAATATGAACAATTTTGAAAAAAAAGCCACCCGTTGATAACACTTGAGGAAAATTCCATATTTTTTGCTAATATTTAGCGCACTAAGTTCACAATTTAACAATATGCTAAAATTAAAACTTGTACCTACATTATCGATTTACCATAAAAATAATTAAAACAATTGAATGGAATTGGACAATTTTTTATGTTCCAACAAATTTACTTTGATTTACTTTTTGCTAACATAAAGCCGTATAATTTTTTAACTAGCGATTGGAGTTTGAATTTTGATAGCGTTGGATAATTCTGGATATTAAAATGTAAAACAACGATTTTTTCTCTGATGGTTATTGTCACATTTTGTTTAATATTCAAAAAGTACAAACCACGAGGACTTGAAACAATTCGCTATTACTTTAAAGGACCATCCAACTCAAAAAATCAATAATTATTTTTTTACTCTAATAAATAGAATAGAGTCTAACTAAGATAATGATACAACTAAAATTCGTTTGTGACTATTCGTTCGCTAGTTACTGTGACTTATGACATTGCGCGTGACGTCACGGATTCGTCCGCCGAGGCGGCGGCCATATATAATACACGGCAATATTTATCCATTTTTGGTTTAACATAAAATAACTGCTTATGAACTTATTTTTTTTCGAATGAACTAATCAAATGTATTCAAGAGTACCTCATAATCTTTCCATTCGTATAATTATATCACATTTTGGTTTAATAGTGTAGACAAAAATAACACTTAAATAAATTATATTATGAATTTACCATACTGCTGCTGCAGTAAACGTGTGTAATATTGTTTTGACGATCGTGACATCGTGTACGGATTTCTGACGCCTAAACTGTCTATATTGTTTTAACTCGTAGCTAATATTAGAGATGTGTATTATAATATAATTGCTATTATTTCATTAATATTAAACCAAAATTCAATACAATTATACGAATAGAAAGATTATGAGGTACTCTTAAATACATTTGGTTAGGTTATTCGAAAAAATATAAGTTTATTAGCAGTTACTTTACGTTAAACCAAAAACGGATAAACATTGCTGTGTATTGTATATGGCCGCCGCCGCGACGAACGAATCCGTGACGTCACGCGCAATGCACGCGCAATCGCTTAACTAGCGAACGGACAGTCACAAACGAATTTTAGTGGTATCATTTTTTTCGTCAAAGTTTGTACTTTAATTTAAGCCTGAGAAAATTTTTTGAGTTGGATGGTCCTTTAATGGTCGTTTTACGTATAGGTACTTAACGAAAATATCGAAATATTTAATCGAGTATTTTAGGTTCGTTGTATTCATTTGAAATTCTCAATTCATATGTTATATTATAGATTTATTTTTTCTACACGAATCGATGAAAGAATTCACGGCCAGCCAAAACTACAACACAATAGGAACACTTCGTAAATATATGAGGCGTATCACATATAATAATATTATTATTATTATTATTATTATACGATTGTACGATAATATAATAAAAACAAGTAAAAAAGAATAAATAAATAACACAACATTACCATTAACACAATAATTATAGTATAATACCTATACTGTTATCGGTATCGTATTTGTCGCATTTCACAACGCAAAAATGTTACAATTTTTAGGACTGCGCACGGACCGATGCGACACGGCTACACCTCGTCGGCGAACGTTTTATAGTCGACGGCGACAAAACGACGGCACGGCCACGTATTCCGTCGACGACCCGAGACGGACGGCCGCGGCGGTAGTACGCGCGATGGATGGCCACGTTCTGTCCGCCGGCCACACGCGGTAATATCGTCGATTATCATCGATATTATTATCGCCATCGTCAAACCGCGTGGCCGACACGCCCACGGTGTCATATCGCTGTCTCGGTGTTTATCGTCACCGTGCGAAGCGTAGCGTATGTCTATGTAGTGATAT